>NC_083587.1:69351548-69429048 GCF_027579695.1 Neoarius graeffei
CGCGCACACACATACACACATAGGTATAACACACGTACACAGGCATACACACACACAGGTAGCATACACACACACAGGTATAACACACACACAAAGGTAATGCAGACACACACAGGTAACACACACATACACAAGCACACACAAATGCGCACACACACACACACACACACACACACACACACACAGGTAACACATGCGCACACACACAGGTAACACACACACACAGGTATAACACACATCCATGCGTGAGCGCACACACACTGATAACGCACATACACACACATGTAACACACACACACACACATACACAGGTAACACACAGACACACAGGTATAACACACACACACACACATACACACAGGTAGCATACACACACACACACACACACAGGTGTAACACACACACAGGTATAACACACACATACACACACACACAGGTAACACAAAAACACACACAAATACAGACACACAGAGGTAACACACACACACACACACACACACACACACACACACACACACACACACACACACACACACAAGTAACACACACCCAGGTAACACACACACACACACACAGGTCATGCAGACACATACACAGGTAACACGCACACACGTGCACACACAGAGGTAGCATACACATACAGACACACACAGGTATAACACACACATACACACATGGAGACATACACACACGGAGACATACACACAGGTAACACACACAAACACATAAATACACACAGGTATAACACAAACGCACATTCACATGTAACACACATACACATAAATACACACACATACACACACAAGTATAACACACACATGCACACACACACACAGGTAAAACACACATGTAAAACACATGCACACATACATATAAACACACACACACACACACACAAAGGTAGCATACACACATGCACACACACAGGTATAATGCACACAACACAGGTAACACACACAGCGGTATTACACACACGTATAAGACACATGTACACACACAGGTATAACACATACACGCACACAGAGACACACACACGCAGGTAACACACAAACACACACAAATACACACACATACAGGTATAACACACACACACACACACACACACACACACACACAGGTATAACACACACAAACACACACACAGAAGTAACACACGCAGGTAGCATACATACACACACACACACACACACACACACACACACACAACACACAGGTATTACACACACATGCACACGCACACACACACAGGTAACACACATGCACACACACACGCGCACACACACAGGTAACACACACAATTGGCATACATACATACATACATACATACACACACACACATAGGTAACACACACAAACACACATAAATACACACACATACACACAGGTATAACACACGCACACACACAGGTAGCACACACACAGATAACACACAGACACACATGCACACACACACACACGCAGGCAACACATACACAGGTAACACACATACACACACATACACATAGGTAACACACATACACACAGATATAATACACACATGCGCACACACACACACACACACACAGGTATAACACACACACACACACACACACACACACACACAGGTAACACATGCGCACACATAGAGGTAACACACACACACACACACACACACACACACACACACACACAGGTACCACACACACATATACATAAATACACACATGTACACACACACACACACACACACACACACACACACACATACACAGGTAACACACAGACACACAGGTATAACACACACACACACATACACACAGGTAGCACACACACACAGGTATAACACACACATACACACACACACACATAGGTAACACACACATACAAGTAATGCAGACACACACAGGTAACACACACACACACACACACACACACAGGTAACACAAAAACACACACAAATACAGACACACAGAGGTAACACACATACACACACACACACACACACACACACACACACACACACACACACAAGTAACACACACCCAGGTAACACACACACAGACAGAGGTAACACACACACACACAGTTAACACACACACACACACACACACAGGTCATGCAGACACACACACAGGTAACACGCACACAGATGCACACACACAGGTAGCATACACATACAGACACACACAGGTATAACACACACATACACACACGGAGACATACACACAGGTAACACACACAAACACACAAATACACACAGGTATAACACAAACGCACATTCACATGTAACACACATACACATAAATACACACACATACACACACAAGTATAACACACACACACACACACAGGTAAAACACACATGTAACACACACATGCACACATACATATAAACACACACACACACACACACACACACACAAGTAACACACACACACAGGTAGCATACACACATGCACACACACAGGTATAATGCACACACACACAAAGGTAACACACACACCGGTATTACACACACATGTATAAGACACGTGTACACACACAGGTATAACACATACACGCACTTAGAGACACACACAAATGCACACACACATACAGGTATAACACACACGCAGGTAGCATACACACACACACACACACACACACACACACACACACACACACACAGGTATTGCACACACATGCACATGCACACACACAGGTAACACACACACACACACACACACAGGTAACACACAAATACACACACACAGGTGTAACACACTCACATGTAACACACGCACACACACATACACACACACACCAAGACACACACAGGTAACAAAAAAACACAAATACAGACACACAGAGGTAACACACACACACAAGTAACACACACACAGGTAACACACTCACAGACACACAGGTAGGTATAAAACACACACACACACAGGGGTAACACACATACAAGTCATGCAGACACACACACAGGTAACACGCACACACATGCACACACACAGGTAGCATACACATACAGACACACACAGGTATAACACACACACACGGAGACATACACACAGGTAACACACACAAACACACAAATACACAGGTATAACACAAACGCACATTCACATGTAACACACATACACATAAATACACACACATACAGTACACATACAAGTATAACACACACATGCACACACACACAGGTAAAACACACATGTAACACACACACGCACACATATAAACACACACACACACAAACACACACACACTGGTATTACACACACATGTAAAAGACACGTGTACACACACACCGGTAACATGTGCACACACAGGTAACACACACACACACACACAGGTAGCATACACACACAGGTATAACACATATACATACATACACACACAGACACACACACAGGTAACACACAAACACATACAAATACACACACAGACATATACAGGTATAACACACACATATAAACACACACACACAGGTAGCATACACACACACACACACACACACACACAGGTATAACACACACATACACACACACAGGTAACACAAAAACACACAAATACAGACACACAGAGGTAACACACACACACACACACACACACAACACACACCCAGGTAACACACACACAGACACAGGAAACACACACACACACACACACACACACACAGGTCATGCAGACACATACACAGGTAACACGCACACACGTGCACACACACAGGTAGCATACACATACAGACACACACAGGTATAACACACACATACACACACGGAGACATACACACACGGAGACATACACACAGGTAACACACACAAACACACAAATACACACAGGTATAACACAAACGCACATTCACATGTAACACACATACACATAAATACACACACATACACACACAAGTATAACACACACATGCACACACAGGTAAAACACACATGTAACACACACATGCACACATACATATAAACACACACACACAAAGGTAGCATACACACATGCACACACACAGGTATAATGCACACAACACAGGTAACACACACAGCGGTATTACACACACATGTATAAGACACATGTACACACACAGGTATAACACATACACGCACACAGACACACACACACAGGTAACACACAAACACACACAAATACACACACACATACAGGTATAACACACACACACACAGGTATAACACACACAAACACACACACAGAAGTAACACACACGCAGGTAGCATACATACACACACACACACACACACACAACACACAGGTATTACACACACATGCACACGCACACACACAGGTAACACACATACACACACACACACACACACACACAGGTATAACACATGTACACACACGCATGCGCACACACACAGGTAACACACACAATTGGCATACATACATACACACACACACATAGGTAACACACACAAACACACATAAATACACACACATACACACAGATAACACACAGACACACATGCACACACACACACATGCAGGGAACACATACACAGGTAACACACACACACATACACATAAGTAACACACATACACACAGATATAATACACACATGCACACACACACAGGTATAACACATACACACACAGGTAATGCAGACACACACAAATAAACACACACATACACACAGGTATAATGCACGTACACACACACACACACACAAATAAACACACACAGGTAACACATGCGCACACAGAGGTAACACACACACACACACACACACACACAGGTAACACATGCGCACACAGAGGTAACACACACACACACACACACACACAGGTACCACACACACATATACATAAATACACACATGTACACACACACACACACACACACACACACACACACACACACACACACAGGTAACACACAGACACACAGGTATAACACACACACACACATACACACAGGTAGCACACACACACATACACACAGGTAGCACACACACACACACACACACACACACACACACACACACACACACACAGGTAACACAAAAACACACACAAATATAGACACACAGAGGTAACACACATACACACACAAGTAACACACACCCAGGTAACACACACACAGACACAGGTAACACACACACACACACAGGTCATGCAGACACACACACACAGGTAACACGCACACAGATGCACACACACAGGTAGCATACACATACAGACACACACAGGTATAACACACACATACACACACGGAGACATACACACAGGTAACACACACAAACACACAAATACACACAGGTATAACACAAACGCACATTCACATGTAACACACATACACATAAATACACACACATACACACACAAGTATAACACACACACACACAGGTAACACACACATGCACACATACATATAAACACACACACACACACAAGTAACACACACACACAGGTAGCATACACACATGCACACACACAGGTATAATGCACACACACACACAGGTAACACACACACACCGGTATTACACACACATGTATAAGACACGTGTACACACACAGGTATAACACATACACGCACACAGAGACACACACACACACAGGTAACACACAGACACACACAAATACACACACACATACAGGTATAACACACACACACACACACACACACACAGAAGTAACACACATGCAGGTAGCATACACACACACACACACACACACACACACACACAACACACAGGTATTGCACACACATGCACATGCACACACACAGGTAACACACACACACACACAGGTATAACACACACATACACACAGGTAGCATACACACACACACACAGGTAACACACAAATACACACACACACAGGTGTAACACACTCACATGTAACACACGCACACACACATACACACACACACCAAGACACACACAGGTAACAAAAAAACACACAAATACAGACACACAGAGGTAACATACACACAGAAGTAACACACTCACAGACACACAGGTAGGTATAAAACACACACACACAGGGGTAACACACATACAAGTCATGCAGACACACACACAGGTAACACGCACACACATGCACACACACAGGTAGCATACACATACAGACACACACAGGTATAACACACACACACGGAGACATACACACAGGTAACGCACACAAACACACAAATACACACAGGTATAACACAAACGCACATTCACATGTAACACACACACATAAATACACACACATACAGTACACATACAAGTATAACACACACATGCACACACACACAGGTAAAACACACATGTAACACACACGCACACATATAAACACACACACACACACAAACACACACACACTGGTATTACACACACATGTAAAAGACACGTGTACACACACACCGGTAACATGTGCACACACAGGTAACACGCACACACACACACACACACAGGTAGCATACACACACAGGTATAACACATATACACACATACACACACACAGGTAACACACAAACACACACAAATACACACAGACATATACAGGTATAACACACACACACACACACACACACACACAGGTATAACACACACATATAAACACACACACACAGGTAGCATACACACACACACACACACACACACACACACAAGTAACACACGTATACACACACACACACAGGTATAACACGTACACACACGCATGCGCACACACAGGTAACACACACACACACACACAAAGGTAACACACACAAACACACGTAAATATGCACACACACACACACACAGGTAGCATATGCACACACACACACACACACACACACAGGTAACACACCACAAACACACAGATGATGATGATGTGATGATGATGGTGATGATTGTGATGATGATGATGATGATGGTGGTGGTGATGATTGTGGTGATGATGATGATGATGATGATGATGATGATGATGATAGAGGTGGTGGTGGTGGTGATGATGGTGATTATGACAATGGTGATGATGATGATTATGATTGTGATGATAGTGATTCTGATGGTGATATCATATTGATAACATCACCTGGATAGCTTTCTTTCATCTCAGAAATATTGCTAAGATAAGAAATTTAATGTCACTACACGACGCAGAAAAACTAGTTCATGCTTTTGTTCCCTCCAGGTTGGATTATTGTAATGCCTTACTGTCTGGATGTTCCAATAAGTGCATAAACAAGCTCCAGTTAGTTCAAAATGCAGCAGCAAGAGTCCTTACTAGAACTAGAAAATATGACCCCATCACCCCTGTCTTATCCACACTGCATTGGCTCCCAATCACATTTCGTATTGATTATAAAATACTACTATTGACCTTTAAAGCACTGAATGGTCTCGCACCACAGTACCTGAGTGAACTTCTGCTCCTCTATGACCCGCCACGCCTACTGAGATCAAAAGGTGCAGGCTATCTGCTGGTACTTCGCATAGTGAAGGCTACATCAGGGGGCGGAGCCTTTTCTTACAAAGCCCCACAGTTATGGAACAGCCTTCCAAGTAGTGTTCGGGAATCAGACACAGTCTCAGTGTTTAAGTCTCGGCTGAAAACAGATCTGTTTAGTCAAGCCTTGTGTTAATGGTGTTTATGAGGTAAAGGTGTAGATCTGGAGGATCCTCAGACAGAGTGTTTTGGTAAACTGGGATGTATGGATGCAGTCAGTCCCCACTCGCTTGCTCACTCGAGTTTGTTGACGGTGTAGTGGCTGCTGCTTTATGTCCCGGGGCTCCCTCATGCCTGTGTTACCTTCTGGCTCTCCCCTTTTAGTTATGCTGTCATAGTTAGTTGCCGGAGTCCCTGCTTGTACTCTGAGCAAAATGTATACTGTTCCTACTTATTCAGGTGACACTGGGCATACCTGACAACCTGTGTTTTCTCTCTCTCTCTCTCTCTCTCTCCCCCCAAATCTGTCCCTCTGAGTTACATGTCAATCCTGAGATCGAGGTTCAGCATCTTGATCTCAGGATTGACGTGTAACTCAGAGGGACAGACGAGGGGAGAGGACGCAGGTTGTTAGGTATGCCCAATGTCACCTGAATAAGTAGGAACAGTATACATATCGCATTGAGTACAAGCAGGGACTCTGGCAACTAACTATGACAGCATAACTAAAAGGGGAGAGCCAGAAGGTAACACAGGCATGAGGGGCCCCGGGACATAAAGCAGCAGCCACTACACCGTCAACAAACTCGAGTGAGCAAGCGAGTGGGGACTGACAGCATCCATACATCCCAAAGACGATGATGATGGTGCTGGTGATGACAGTGATGATCATGATGGTGATGATGATGTTGATGGCGGTGATGATGATGACAGTGACGATGATGATGGTGACGGTCGTGATGGTGATGACAGTGATGATAATGATGGTGATGGTGATGATGATGATGTATGTTTTGCTCAGATGATCGTCCTGCAGTCGCTGCATAAATATCAGCCGCGGCTGCACATCGCTGAGGTTCCTGCAGACGGTCTGGACACTGAAAGAGAGACGCGCATGCAGACGTTTGTCTTCCCTGAAAGCCAGTTCATCGCTGTTACTGCATACCAGAACACTGATGTACAGAACACACACACACACACACACACATACCTACCTGCCTGTCTGTGTGTGTGCCATTGATTAAATGAACGATACATTTTCATTGATTACGAAATAAATGTTATGAATATTTAAATGAGTTGTGATTTTTATGAAAGTGTTTTATTTGTTCTGTAGATCACACAGCTGAAGATCGACCACAACCCCTTCGCCAAAGGATTTAGAGACAACTATGACTCGTCAGTCTTATTATTATTATTATTATTATAATTAGTAGTAGTAGTAGTAGTAGTTAAATAACCTAAAACCAACTTCTTGACATTAATGCTGATGTTTTCAGGGCACAAACAGAAACCAATCTTGTCATCTTGCTCGGTGTTTGCAGGATGTACACAGCTCCTGAGGGTGAAAGGTTAACTCCACCCCCTGCCGAATCCCCTCGCACTCACCAGCTTGTCTCGAGTGCTCGTTACCCAATGCAGCCATTCTTGCATGATCAGTTTGTGAACGCTCTGCCCACGAGCCGTTTCTACAGCGCCGAGCGCTCACTGCCGCCTCCGGAGGAATGTGCCACGTCCCATCGCTGGCTCGTGACCCCGGTGCAGCAGCCATACGAGTCTGAGTACCTCCCCTACACCCTGAGCTCTCGCGCTCTCACCTGCTACTCTGACTCTGCCTTTGCCTCCATGGCTGCCGGGTGGGGGTCAAAGGTCAGCTACCAGAACAAGATGCCTGCCAGTTTGCCCTGGTCACCCCGACCGACAAACAACGACAGCCAGGACAAAGTGCGTGAGGATAACTGGGCAGAGCCCGTGGCGTACACTACAGTGTGTAAACGCAGACGTGTGTCACGTGATGAGTCCAGCAATGAAAACTCACCAACAATCAAGTGTGAGGACTCGCAATCAGACACCTATGGAAAAGACGCTTCACCTGGCTCCAAGAGTGTGAGCTGCTGCGCCTTCTACACTGCCACCTAAACACACACACGCACACGCACAAACACACGCACAAACACGTACCATGTCGCTGAGTAAACTGTGAATTAACAGGCCAGGATATTTCAGTGCTTTGTGATTGGACATGTTCTGATATTATCGCCGTGTTCCACTCAGTAGGTGCCCTATGTAGGCAGCATTAACACTCTCCCGAAGTAAACTCCATCCCAGTGTGAGGTCAGCTGAGTCTCTTCGGTGACTTGCCCATCGTGTCTGGTTGTTCAAAGCTCCATATACTATACTTCAGCTGTTCAGCAAATATTCATCTTCATAAAGTCAGACATATTTTAAATTCTGTTGAAATATTAATGATAGCTTTTGAGTCCCAAACAATTTTTAAAATGTCTCTATGTGACAGGTATAATCTGATGTTCTGTTGATTTGCTCGTGTTTCTAGATCGTGGTGTCACGTGCTCACTGCGTTTAGCTCCACAGAGTTATTACTGCATCTAGTGGTCAAACAAGGGAACTGCAACAAGTGCAGCTCATAGACCCATTGGGGCAGGACTCACGATGCCCCATGCCTCAGGGAGCAGCAGACAGGGCGATTTAAAATCCTCTACATCTGCCAAGAGCTAGTTTGATAACAATTTCTCCCTAATGTGTTCTTGGCCGGTTCCCAGCCACCACTCAGCTCCCCCTTTCATACCTCCAGGAAGGGTGAAGGCTAACAACTGCTTCCTCCAAGACACATGACACGTGATGTGTGACAGTATAACACGTTTGGACGAAAGCTCTATCTGTCCCCTTTCACCTGCATGAGCTCAAAGATATTCTGATTGGCTAATGTCACTGTGATTGACAGGTATGCCCCTCCCGCCCAGACACCACAACCAGTTTTGCTGGGATTCAAACTCGAGATCTGTGTGCATCAGGGTGAATACTTTTCTGTTCCAACAATCATGTGAAATAGTTATTTCTGCACACAAAGGCAGATAAAAAGAAGAAAAAAAGTGTCTCTGTTTTTGCAATCCCTAATTCGTTTGGGCAGGTTTCAGGTCTTTCGTGTGGTTTGTGAGGAGTTGAGGTGGGAGTTTTGCTGAACCTGTAAACCTGGTTAATGATATTATTTCAAACACTGCTGAACAAAAGTGTATCTAAAAGCACTGAGATGTGAAACTGTACGCTGGATGACTGGATGATGTTGACTCTCAACTGCCGAAATAATTAACTCGATCGTCGCTGATAGTATAACTCACGTGGGCACGCCTCTCACGCCATTCTATTTGAAATGAAGTCACAGACTTCCTGCTCAGGGAAGCAGAAGCTCTTGGGGATTATGAACTGGAGGTCTTTCAGATAGATTTTTTATGAAACTGAAACTTTCCTCTCAGTGAACGCAGCATTAGGGCTTGGTCCTGGAGCTCACACTCAGATCTGTGTTTATAGAGTAAAAGTCTCTCTGCAGTTAAAATGAATGACACTAACTGCAGGAATTTCAGTGCTGGTGAATGGAACACAGCTTACATGTTTATGTTTTATCTTTGAATATATGATCACATAATTTAAAAGCTATTACTTCAGAAAGTTGACATGAAATTTCATAAAGAATAGAATTGTGATGAAGCTGTTCATTAAAGACACGTGGACCACAAGATTACAATTTCCTTCTCAACAGGAGAGATGTTTACCTGCCGCGTGGTGAACCTTGTCCTGTACACAGTGTCGGTGTATGCGGATAATCGCGGTGTATCGTGTAAACGATAGTCACAACAAGCTTAACTGTAATTTAATACCTGATGCATCAAAGCACTCAGATTTTAAACGTGTCATTTTTACGAGGGAACTCTGACGTATGCACGCTGCAGCGTCCTGGCTCCAGTTTACCCACAATGCATCAGTGTTAAAGCTGGTCTCGATGTAACAGAGGCTGTGAAGTGACTGACTCTGTGGTGGTGTCAATCTGTTGTGTTTAATCTGTTTAATTGTGTAAGTAAAGTTTCTCATGCATTCTCATGACTTTGCCATGTTTTTATATTGTGTGAATGTAACAGTGAGATTTTATTCATGTAGATTTATATATAAATTTTATATATAATTTTATAAATTAGACATATTAATCAGATTCTGCAGCTGTTATCTAGATGAATTAATCTATTAGCCTTAAATTTTATTTTACACCATTCATGTTCATAATTTACACACTAAGCTATGCACAGAGGAATAAGGGGGCGTGGTCATGTTGATGGTTCCAGAGAGATAAGGGGCGTGGTCATAGTAATGAGAATTGCTGGGTTTCAGTCATGTTACTTTTCTTAGCGGTTTTACCGGAAGTGAAGTAGCTGGTGGTCTAAACGGCTGCCGTAGTGCAAACAACTAGCGATAACTTCTCAGAGTACGCTCGTAATCTAGAAGCCACTGCAGGCTTTAGATATATTCAGAAAATTGCTGTGTGCAATGGAATTGACCCCTACAGTCTGGGAAAGAAGGATTTGTCATACAATCTCGAAAACTACCCTTCAGTCGAGTTCCCCGACATCTCGAACTATCTGGTGTTGCAGACGTCCTTCTACACCGCGAAACAGATGAAAGCGTGGAAGAGTACGGAGGCTTACAACTGTTTTGTATGTGGCTGGCTAAAGGACCTCGGGATCAAGTCGCTGCCCAATGAATCCTGGATTGTTTTTGCCCATGGAAGTGTGTTGTGGTTTTTTAAGCTTTTCGTTTGTGTCTTTACAACGAAGCGCTGCAAGCTGAAGTGTAAACAAACAACAGTTCGCTTGATTCTCACTTGTGTTGGCTCAGATCTCTCACGTAAATCATTCACAAAGATCATCAGAAACCCCTTTAAAGACCTGGATCTTAGTTAAACAAGACAGAGATCACGGCGCATTGTAACTGTACGGCTGGGGAAGAATTTTGTCGCGATCTTCATGCATATGGACTTTGTGAGGAGTAAACAAAGAAACAGCTGGGGACTTTAGTGCTTCATGACTAAAAAAAAGGACCGTAAAATAACGACACATAGCAAGAAAAGTACTTGGAAAACATTAAGGACAGAGCTGAGAGGGAAATACAAACCTTTCACCAAATGATCACTGCAAACTCCAGCACGCTTCGACTCGACTCCCTTCGATTTCAGTCAGAGGTTCAAAAGCCACCTTTCTCCACATCTTTTTGTGAAATCCTGTGTTCGTTCACCCTTTATTATTAGTTCACAGGGACCCCTGAAGAAACTTTTATCAATTTCATGGTTTGATCAATTCGAACAACCTAAAACAACACAAGCGTAAGGCATTTTTCATACAAGCAATGCACCTTCTCTGTACAAACACTTTGTCAACTGAGCTTTGGTAGACCACCAGATAAAGTTTTGAACAACTAATGAGGCGGATGTGACATCATGTGAAACCCAGCAATGAGATCAAAACTCCCCATGAAGGGTGTGTTACTGAGCTTCATTAGAACCTGAGAACTTTCAGGAAAACGTAGACAAAGCTCCTGAGATTCTGCTGTAATCTTCTGTAACCACCGGGGGGTGTGGGGGTCACAGCATAGCACAGAAACCAAATTATAAAGCCTCAGTTACAACAATATATTTTATTATCATTATTATTAGTAGTAGTGGGGGCGGCACGGTGGTGTAGTGGTTAGCGCTGTCACCTCACAGCAAGAAGGTCCGGGTTCGAGCCCCGTGGCCGGCGAGGGCCTTTCTGTGTGGAGTTTGCATGTTCTCCCCGTGTCCGCGTGGGTTTCCTCCGGGTGCTCCGGTTTCCCCCACAGTCCAAAGACATGCAGGTTAGGTTAACTGGTGACTCTAAATTGACCGTAGGTGTGAATGTGAGTGTGAATGGTTGTCTGTGTCTATGTGTCAGCCCTGTGATGACCTGGCGACTTGTCCAGGGTGAACCCCGCCTTTCGCCCGTAGTCAGCTGGGATAGGATCCAGCTCGCCTGCGACCCTGTAGAACAGGATAAAGCGGCTACAGATAATGAGATGAGATGAGATTAGTAGTAGTAGTAGTAGTAATCTTCACCTTTATTTATATTATTATATTAACTTTCTGAAACACAGAACAAAACAAGCACAAACAAATAAACTGCTAAATAAACTGTGGGAAGAAATAAACATGTTTATAGTATAGTAAACAATATTCATGAAGAAAATACTTTTTCCTGAAATATCTTGGACTTCTCCACAGCCATGAGTGCCACATACCAACAGTCACCAGCTTTAATTTAGAATTCAGCGGTAAAACTTTACTGGAGTTTTTATTTCACTGCTGAGACTGAAAGTGAAATAACAAACTCACTGAAAGTGAAATCAGGTTCAGGATTAAACCTCAACAATTCAGCTGTTATCTACACTCGTCCACCTGGAGTTGTGATGTCATCATGCAGGAATTCGTGCACATTTTTGCGGAAATCAAGAAAATTTTCATTGCCATTCAGAGTGATGATCACAGAGAGCAAACGATAAAATGAGACCATTATCCAAGAATAAAAGGTTCCTGATTTAGAGGTTCTGCTTCACTAGCAGGTAAAAGTTCTGAAAACATTAACGGCTCCGAAAAGAACAAAGTTCCAACAAAAGTTCCTGTAGCAGAAAATTTGTTTATGGTGTAGGTCAAGGATTAAATCTATACGATCAGAGTGAAGACTGTAGAGATTGAGGTGAGAGAGAATGAGGTGAGACAATGAGGTATGAGTGTGATGTGATAGAGTATGAGGTGATGAAGTGAGGTTTGAGTGTGATGTGAGACAGTGTGAGGTGAGACAGTGAGGTAGGAGTGTGATGTGAGAGTGTGAGGTGAGACAGTGAGGTATGAGTGTGATGTGAGAGTGTGAGGTGAGACAATAAGGTATGAGTGTGAGGTGAGACAGTGCAATGTGAGACAGTGAGGTATGAGTGTGAGGTGAGACAGTGAGGTATGAGTGTGAAGTGAGAGTGTGAGGTGAGACAGTGAGGTATGAGTGTGAGGTGAGACAGTGTAAAGTGAGACAGTGAGGTATGAGTGTGAGGTGAGACAGTGGAAGGTGAAACAGTGAAGTATGGAGTGTGAGGTGAGACAGTGTAAGGTGAGGCAGTGAGATATGAGTGTGATGTGAGAGTGTGAGGTGAGACAGTGAGATATGAGTGTGATGTGAGACAGTGAGGTATGAGTGTGAGGTGAGACAGTGAGGTATGAGTATGAGGTGAGACAGTGTGAGGTGATACAGTGAGGTAAGAGTGTGAGGTGAGAGTGAGGTAAGAGTGTGGGGTGAGACAGTGAGGTAAGAGTGTGAGGTGAGACAGTGAGGTATGAATGTGAGGTGAGACAGTGAGGTATGAATGTGAGGTGAGACAGTGAGGTATGAGTGTGAGATGAGACGGTGAGGTATGAGTGTGAGGTGAGACAGTGAGGTATGAGTGTGAGGTGAGACAGTATGAGGAGATGAAGTGAGGTATGAGTGTGATGTGAGACAGTGTGAGGTGATGAAGTGAGGTATGAGTGTGATGTGAGACAGTATGAGGTGAGACAGTGAGGTATGAGTGTGATGTGAGAGTGTGAGGTGAGACAGTGAGGTATGAGTGTGATGTGAGAGTGTGAGGTGACACAGTGAGGTATGAGTGTGAGGTGAGAGAGTGCAAAGTGAGACAGTGAGGTAAGAGTGTGAGGTGAGACAGTGAGGTATGAGTGTGATGTGAGAGTGTGAGGTGAGACAATAAGGTATGAGTGTGAGGTGAGACAGTGAGGTATGAGTGTGAGGTGAGAGAGTGCAATGTGACACAGTGAGGTATGAGTGTGAGGTGAGAGAGTGCAATGTGACACAGTGAGGTATGAGTGTGAGGTGAGACAGTGAGGTATGAGTGTGAGGTGAGACAGTGAGATATGAGTATGAGGTGAGACAGTGTGAGGTGAGACAGTGAGGTATGAGTGTGAGGTGAGACAGTGAGGTATGAGTGTGAGGTGAGACAGTGAGGTATGAGTGTGAGGTGAGACAGTGAGGTATGAGTGTGAGGTGAGAGAGTGCAATGTGAGACAGTGAGGTATGAGTGTGAGGTGAGACAGTGAGGTATGAGTGTGAGGTATGAGTGTGAGGTGAGACAGTGAGGTATGAGTGTGAGGTGAGACAGTGAGGTATGAGTGTGAGGTGAGACAATGAGGTATGAGTGTGAGGTGAGACAGTGAGGTATGAGTGTGAGGTGAGACAGTGAGGTATGAGTGTGAGGTGAGACAGTGAGGTATGAGTGTGAGGTGAGAGAGTGCAATGTGAGACAGTGAGGTATGAGTGTGAGGTGAGAGAGTGCAATGTGAGACAGTGAGGTATGAGTGTGAGGTGAGAGAGTGCAATGTGAGACAGTGAGGTATGAGTGTGAGGTGAGACAGTGAGGTATGAGTGTGAGGTAAGACAGTGCAAAGTGAGACAGTGAGGTATGAGTGTGAGGTGAGACAGTGTAAGGTGAGACAGTGAGGTATGGAGTGTGATGTGTGAGTGCGAGGTGAGACAGTGAGGTAAGAGTGTGAGGTGAGACAGTGAGGTGAGACAGTGAGGTATGAGTGTGAGATGAGATGGTGAGGTATGAGTGTGAGGTGAGACAGTGAGGTAAGAGTGTGAGGTGAGACAGTGAGGTAAGAGTGTGAGGTGAGACAGTGAGGTATGAGTGTGATGTGAGAGTGTGAGGTGAGACAGTGAGGTATGAGTGTGAGGTGGGACAGTGAGGTGAGACAGTGAGGTATGAGTGTGATGTGAGATGGTGAGGTATGAGTGTGAGGTGAGACAGTGAGGTGAGACAGTGAGGTATGAGTGTGAGGTGAGACAGTGAGGTATGAGTGTGAGGTGAGACAATGAGGTATGAGTGTGAGGTGAGACAATGAGGTATGAGTGTGAGGTGAGACAGTGAGGTATGAGTGTGAGGTGAGAGAGTGCAATATGAGACAGTGAGGTATGAGTGTGAGGGGAGAGTGCAATGTGAGACAGTGAGGTATGAGTGTGAAGTGAGAGTGTGAGGTGAGACAGTGAGGTATGTGTGTGAGGTGAGACAGTGAGGTGAGACAGTGAGGTATGAGTATGAGATGAGACGGTGAGGTATGAGTGTGAGGTGAGACAGTGAGGTATGATTGTGAGGTGAGACAGTGAGGTAAGAGTGTGAGGTGAGACAGTGAGGTATGAGTGTGATGTGAGACAGTATGAGGTGATGAAGTGAGGTATGAGTGTGATGTGAGACAGTGTGAGGTGAGACAGTGAGGTATGAGTGTGATGTGAGAGAGTGCAATGTGAGACAGTGAGGTATGAGTGTGAGGTGAGACAGTGAGGTATGAGTGTGAAGTGAGAGTGTGAGGTGAGACAGTGAGGTATGAGTGTGAGGTGAGAGAGTGCAATGTGAGACAGTGAGGTATGAGTGTGAGGTGAGACAGTGAGATATGAGTGTGAGGTGAGAGAGTGCAATGTGAGACAGTGAGGTATGAGTGTGAGGTGAGAGAGTGCAATGTGAGACAGTGAGGTATGAGTGTGAGGTGAGACAGTGAGGTATGAGTGTGAGGTGAGAGAGTGCAATGTGAGACAGTGAGGTATGAGTGTGAGGTGAGAGAGTGCAATGTGAGACAGTGAGGTATGAGTGTGAGGTGAGACAGTGAGGTATGAGTGTGAAGTGAGAGTGTGAGGTGAGACAGTGAGATATGAGTGTGAGGTGAGACAGTGTAAAGTGAGACAGTGAGGTATGAGTGTGAGGTGAGACAGTGGAAGGTGAAACAGTGAAGTATGGAGTGTGAGGTGAGACAGTGTAAGGTGAGGCAGTGAGATATGAGTGTGACGTGAGAGTGTGAGGTGAGACAGTGAGGTATGAGTGTGATGTGAGACAGTGAGGTATGAGTGTGAGGTGAGACAGTTTGATATGAGTATGAGGTGAGACAGTGAGGTGAGACAGTGAGGTAAGAGTGTGAGGTGAGACAGTGAGGTAAGAGTGTGGGGTGAGACAGTGCGGTAAGAGTGTGAGGTGAGACAGTGAGGTGAGACAGTGAGGTATGAGTGTGAGATGAGACGGCGAGGTATGAGTGTGAGGTGAGACAGTGAGGTATGAGTGTGAGGTGAGACAGTATGAGGAGATGAAGTGAGGTATGAGTGTGATGTGAGACAGTGTGAGGTGAGACAGTGAGGTATGAGTGTGATGTGAGACAGTGTGAGGTGAGACAGTGAGGTATGAGTGTGATGTGAGAGTGTGAGGTGAGACAGTGAGGTATGAGTGTGATGTGAGAGTGTGAGGTGACACAGTGAGGTATGACTGTGAGGTGAGACAGTGAGGTATGAGTGTGAGGTGAGAGAGTGCAAAGTGAGACAGTGAGGTATGAGTGTGAGGTGAGACAGTGAGGTATGAGTGTGATGTGAGAGTGTGAGGTGAGACAATAAGGTATGAGTGTGAGGTGAGACAGTGAGGTATGAGTGTGAGGTGAGACAGTGAGGTATGAGTGTGAGGTGAGAGAGTGCAATGTGACACAGTGAGGTATGAGTGTGAGGTGAGAGAGTGCAATGTGACACAGTGAGGTATGAGTGTGAGGTGAGACAGTGAGGTATGAGTGTGAGGTGAGACAGTGAGATATGAGTATGAGGTGAGACTGTGAGGTGAGACAGTGAGGTATGAGTGTGAGGTGAGACAGTGAGGTATGAGTGTGAGGTGAGACAGTAAGGTAAGAGTGTGAGGTGAGACAGTGAGGTATGAGTGTGAGGTATGAGTGTGAGGTGAGACAGTGAGGTATGAGTGTGAGATATGAGTGTGAGGTGAGACAGTGAGGTATGAGTGTGAGGTATGAGTGTGAGGTGAGACAGTGAGGTATGAGTGTGAGGTGAGACAGTGAGGTGAGACAGTGAGGTACGAGTGTGAGGTGAGACAGTGAAATATGAGTGTGAGGTATGAGTGTGAGTTGAGACAGTGTGAGGTGAGACAGTGAGGTATGAGTGTGAGGTGAGACAGTGTGAGGTGAGACAGTGAGGTATGAGTGTGAGGTGAGAGAGTGCAATGTGAGACAGTGAGATATGAGTGTGAGGTGAGACAGTGAGGTATGAGTGTGAGGTGAGAGAGTGCAATGTGAGACAGTGAGGTATGAGTGTGACGAGAGAGAGTGCAATGTGAGACAGTGAGGTATGAGTGTGAGGTGAGACAGTGTGAGGTGAGACAGTGAGGTATGAGTGTGAGGTGAGACAGTGAGATATGAGTATGAGGTGAGACAGTGTAAGGTGAGACAGTGAGGTATGAGTGTGAGGTGAGACAGTGAGATATGAGTGTGAGGTGAGACAGTGAGGCAAGAGTGTGAGGTGAGACAGTGAGGTATGAGTGTGAGGTGAGACAGTGAGGTATGAATGAGAGGTGAGACAGTGAGGTATGAGTGTGATATGAGATGGTGAGGTATGAGTGTGAGGTGAGACAGTGAGGTGAGACAGTGAGGTATGAGTGTGAGGTGAGACAATGAGGTATGAGTGTGAGGTGAGACAGTGAGGTATGAGTGTGAGGTGAGACAGTGAGGTATGAGTGTGAGGTGAGAGAGTGCAATGTCAGACAGTGAGGTATGAGTGTGAGGTGAGAGAGTGCAATCTGAGACAGTGAGGTATGAGTGTGAGGTGAGACAGTGAGGTATGAGTGTGAAGTGAGAGTGTGAGGTGAGACAGTGAGGTATGAGTGTGAGGTAAGACAGTGTAAAGTGAGACAGTGAGGTATGAGTGTGAGGTGAGACAGTGTAAGGTGAGACAGTGAGGTATGGAGTGTGATGTGAGAGTGCAAGGTGAGACAGTGAGGTAAGAGTGTGAGGTGAGACAGTGTGGTGAGACAGTGAGGTATGAATGTGAGATGAGATGGTGAGGTAAGAGTGTGAGGTGAGACAGTGAGGTATGAGTGTGAAGTGAGAGTGTGAGGTGAGACAGTGAGGTATGAGTGTGAAGTGAGAGTGTGAGGTGAGACAGTGAGGTATGAGTGTGAGGTGAGACAGTGAGGTATGAATGTGAGGTGGGACAGTGAGGTGAGACAGTGAGGTATGAGTGTGATGCGAGATGGTGAGGTATGAGTGTGAGGTGAGACAGTGAGGTGAGACAGTGAGGTATGAGTGTGAGGTGAGACAGTATGAGGTGATGAAGTGAGTTATGATTATGATGTGAGACAGTGTGAGGTGATGAAGTGAGGTATGAGTGTGATGTGAGACAGTGTGAGGTGAGACAGTGAGGTACGAGTGTGAGGTGAGAGTGTGAGGTGAGACAGTGAGGTATGAGTGTGAGGTGAGAGAGTGCAATGTGAAACAGTGAGGTATGAGTGTGAGGTGAGACAGTGAGGTATGAGTGTGAAGTGAGAGTGTGAGGTGAGACAGTGAGGTATGAGTGTGAGGTGAGAGAGTGCAATGTGAGACAGTGAGGTATGAGTGTGAGGTGAGACAGTGAGGTATGAGTGTGAAGTGAGAGTGTGAGGTGAGACAGGGAGGTATGAGTGTGAGGTGAGAGAGTGCAATGTGAGACAGTGAGGTATGAGTGTGATGTGAGAGTGTGAGGTGACACAGTGAGGTATGAGTGTGAGGTGAGAGAGTGCAAAGTGAGACAGTGAGGTATGAGTGTGAGGTGAGACAGTGAGGTATGAGTGTGATGTGAGAGTGTGAGGTGAGACAATAAGGTATGAGTGTGAGGTGAGACAGTGAGGTATGAGTGTGAGGTGAGAGAGTGCAATGTGACACAGTGAGGTATGAGTGTGAGGTGAGAGAGTGCAATGTGACACAGTGAGGTATGAGTGTGAGGTGAGACAGTGAGGTATGAGTGTGAGGTGAGACAGTGAGATATGAGTATGAGGTGAGACAGTGTGAGGTGAGACAGTGAGGTATGAGTGTGAGGTGAGACAGTGAGGTATGAGTGTGAGGTGAGACAGTAAGGTAAGAGTGTGAGGTGAGACAGTGAGGTATGAGTGTGAGGTATGAATGTGAGGTGAGACAGTGAGGTATGAGTGTGAGATATGAGTGTGAGGTGAGACAGTGAGGTATGAGTGTGAGGTATGAGTGTGAGGTGAGACAGTGAGGTGAGACAGTGAGGTACGAGTGTGAGGTGAGACAGTGAAATATGAGTGTGAGGTATGAGTGTGAGTTGAGACAGTGTGAGGTGAGACAGTGAGGTATGAGTGTGAGGTGAGACAGTGTGAGGTGAGACAGTGAGGTATGAGTGTGAGGTGAGACAGTGAGGTATGAGTGTTAGGTGAGACAGTGAGGTATGAGTGTGAGGTGAGAGAGTGCAATGTGAGACAGTGAGGTATGAGTGTGAGGTGAGACAGTGAGGTATGAGTGTGAGGTGAGAGAGTGCAATGTGAGACAGTGAGGTATGAGTGTGACGTGAGAGAGTGCAATGTGAGACAGTGAGGTATGAGTGTGAGGTGAGACAGTGTAAGGTGAGACAGTGAGGTATGAGTGTGAGGTGAGACAGTGAGGTATGAGTGTGAGGTGAGACAGTGAGGCAAGAGTGTGAGGTGAGACAGTGAGGTATGAGTGTGAGGTGAGACAGTCACGTATGAATGAGAGGTGAGACAGTGAGGTATGAGTGTGATATGAGATGGTGAGGTATGAGTGTGAGGTGAGACAGTGAGGTGAGACAGTGAGGTATGAGTGTGAGGTGAGACAATGAGGTATGAGTGTGAGGTGAGACAGTGAGGTATGAGTGTGAGGTGAGACAGTGAGGTATGAGTGTAAGGTGAGAGAGTGCAATGTGAGACAGTGAGGTATGAGTTTGAGGTGAGAGAGTGCAATCTGAGACAGTGAGGTATGAGTGTGAGGTGAGACAGTGAGGTATGAGTGTGATGTGAGAGTGTGAGGTGAGACAATAAGGTATGAGTGTGAGGTGAGACAGTGAGGTATGAGTGTGAGGTGAGAGAGTGCAATGTGACACAGTGAGGTATGAGTGTGAGGTGAGAGAGTGCAATGTGACACAGTGAGGTATGAGTGTGAGGTGAGACAGTGAGGTATGAGTGTGAGGTGAGACAGTGAGATATGAGTATGAGGTGAGACAGTGTGAGGTGAGACAGTGAGGTATGAGTGTGAAGTGAGAGTGTGAGGTGAGACAGTGAGGTATGAGTGTGAGGTAAGACAGTGTAAAGTGAGAGAGTGAGGTATGACTGTGAGGTGAGACAGTGAGGTGAGACAGTGAGGTACAAGTGTGAGGTGAGACAGTGAAATATGAGTGTGAGGTATGAGTGTGAGTTGAGACAGTGTGAGGTGAGACAGTGAGGTATGAGTTTGAGGTGAGACAGTGTGAGGTGAGACAGTGAGGTATGAGTGTGAGGTGAGAGAGTGCAATGTGAGACAGTGAGGTATGAGTGTGAGGTGAGACAGTGAGGTATGAGTGTGAGGTGAGAGAGTGCAATGTGAGACAGTGAGGTATGAGTGTGACGAGAGAGAGTGCAATGTGAGACAGTGAGGTATGAGTGTGAGGTGAGACAGTGTGAGGTGAGACAGTGAGGTATGAGTGTGAGGTGAGACAGTGAGATATGAGTATGAGGTGAGACAGTGTAAGGTGAGACAGTGAGGTACGAGTGTGAGGTGAGACAGTGAGATATGAGTGTGAGGTGAGACAGTGAGGCAAGAGTGTGAGGTGAGACAGTGAGGTATGAGTGTGAGGTGAGACAGTGAGGTATGAATGAGAGGTGAGACAGTGAGGTATGAGTGTGATATGAGATGGTGAGGTATGAGTGTGAGGTGAGACAGTGAGGTGAGACAGTGAGGTATGAGTGTGAGGTGAGACAATGAGGTATGAGTGTGAGGTGAGACAGTGAGGTATGAGTGTGATGTGAGACAGTGAGGTATGAGTGTGAGGTGAGAGAGTGCAATGTGAGACAGTGAGGTATGAGTGTGAGGTGAGAGAGTGCAATCTGAGACAGTGAGGTATGAGTGTGAGGTGAGACAGTGAGGTATGAGTGTGAAGTGAGAGTGTGAGGTGAGACAGTGAGGTATGAGTGTGAGGTAAGACAGTGTAAAGTGAGACAGTGAGGTATGAGTGTGAGGTGAGACAGTGTAAGGTGAGACAGTGAGGTATGGAGTGTGATGTGAGAGTGCAAGGTGAGACAGTGAGGTAAGAGTGTGAGGTGAGACAGTGATGTGAGAGTGCAAGGTAAGACAGTGAGGTAAGAGTGTGAGGTGAGACAGTGAGGTGAGACAGTGAGGTATGAGTGTGAAGTGAGAGTGTGAGGTGAGACAGTGAGGAATGAGTGTGAAGTGAGAGTGTGAGGTGAGACAGTGAGGTATGAGTGTGAGGTGAGACAGTGAGGTATGAATGTGAGGTGGGACAGTGAGGTGAGACAGTGAGGTACAAGTGTGAGGTGAGACAGTGAAATATGAGTGTGAGGTATGAGTGTGAGTTGAGACAGTGTGAGGTGAGACAGTGAGGTATGAGTTTGAGGTGAGACAGTGTGAGGTGAGACAGTGAGGTATGAGTGTGAGGTGAGAGAGTGCAATGTGAGACAGTGAGGTATGAGTGTGAGGTGAGACAGTGAGGTATGAGTGTGAGGTGAGAGAGTGCAATGTGAGACAGTGAGGTATGAGTGTGACGAGAGAGAGTGCAATGTGAGACAGTGAGGTATGAGTGTGAGGTGAGACAGTGTGAGGTGAGACAGTGAGGTATGAGTGTGAGGTGAGACAGTGAGATATGAGTATGAGGTGAGACAGTGTAAGGTGAGACAGTGAGGTACGAGTGTGAGGTGAGACAGTGAGATATGAGTGTGAGGTGAGACAGTGAGGTATGAGTGTGAGGTGAGACAGTGAGGTATGAATGAGAGGTGAGACAGTGAGGTATGAGTGTGATATGAGATGGTGAGGTATGAGTGTGAGGTGAGACAGTGAGGTGAGACAGTGAGGTATGAGTGTGAGGTGAGACAATGAGGTATGAGTGTGAGGTGAGACAGTGAGGTATGAGTGTGATGTGAGACAGTGAGGTATGAGTGTGAGGTGAGAGAGTGCAATGTGAGACAGTGAGGTATGAGTGTGAGGTGAGAGAGTGCAATCTGAGACAGTGAGGTATGAGTGTGAGGTGAGACAGTGAGGTATGAGTGTGAAGTGAGAGTGTGAGGTGAGACAGTGAGGTATGAGTGTGAGGTAAGACAGTGTAAAGTGAGACAGTGAGGTATGAGTGTGAGGTGAGACAGTGTAAGGTGAGACAGTGAGGTATGGAGTGTGATGTGAGAGTGCAAGGTGAGACAGTGAGGTAAGAGTGTGAGGTGAGACAGTGATGTGAGAGTGCAAGGTAAGACAGTGAGGTAAGAGTGTGAGGTGAGACAGTGAGGTGAGACAGTGAGGTATGAGTGTGAAGTGAGAGTGTGAGGTGAGACAGTGAGGAATGAGTGTGAAGTGAGAGTGTGAGGTGAGACAGTGAGGTATGAGTGTGAGGTGAGACAGTGAGGTATGAATGTGAGGTGGGACAGTGAGGTGAGACAGTGAGGTATGAGTGTGATGCGAGATGGTGAGGTATGAGTGTGAGGTGAGACAGTGAGGTGAGACGGTGAGGTATGAGTGTGAGGTGAGACAGTATGAGGTGATGAAGTGAGTGATGATTATGATGTGAGACAGTGTGAGGTGATGAAGTGAGGTATGAGTGTGATGTGAGAGAGTGCAATGTGAGACAGTGAGGTACGAGTGTGAGGTGAGAGTGTGAGGTGAGACAGTGAGGTATGAGTGTGAGGTGAGAGTGTGAGGTGAGACAGTGAGGTATGAGTGTGAGGTGAGAGAGTGCAATGTGAGACAGTGAGGTATGAGTGTGAGGTGAGACAGTGAGGTATGAGTGTGAAGTGAGAGTGTGAGGTGAGACAGTGAGGTATGAGTGTGAGGTGAGAGAGTGCAATGTGAGACAGTGAGGTATGAGTGTGAGGTGAGACAGTGAGGTATGAGTGTGAAGTGAGAGTGTGAGGTGAGACAGGGAGGTATGAGTGTGAGGTGAGAGAGTGCAATGTGAGACAGTGAGGTATGAGTGTGATGTGAGAGTGTGAGGTGACACAGTGAGGTATGAGTGTGAGGTGAGACAGTGAGGTATGAGTGTGATGTGAGAGTGTGAGGTGAGACAATAAGGTATGAGTGTGAGGTGAGACAGTGAGGTATGAGTGTGATGTGAGAGTGTGAGGTGAGACAATAAGGTATGAGTGTGAGGTGAGACAGTGAGGTATGAGTGTGAAGTGAGAGTGTGAGGTGAGACAGGGAGGTATGAGTGTGAGGTGAGAGAGTGCAATGTGAGACAGTGAGGTATGAGTGTGATGTGAGAGTGTGAGGTGACACAGTGAGGTATGAGTGTGAGGTGAGACAGTGAGGTATGAGTGTGATGTGAGAGTGCAAAGTGAGACAGTGAGGTATGTGTGTGAGGTGAGACAGTGAGGTATGAGTGTGAGGTGAGACAGTGAGGCAAGAGTGTGAGGTGAGACAGTGAGGTATGAGTGTGAGGTGAGACAGTCACGTATGAATGAGAGGTGAGACAGTGAGGTATGAGTGTGATATGAGATGGTGAGGTATGAGTGTGAGGTGAGACAGTGAGGTGAGACAGTGAGGTATGAGTGTGAGGTGAGACAATGAGGTATGAGTGTGAGGTGAGACAGTGAGGTATGAGTGTGAGGTGAGACAGTGAGGTATGAGTGTAAGGTGAGAGAGTGCAATGTGAGACAGTGAGGTATGAGTTTGAGGTGAGAGAGTGCAATCTGAGACAGTGAGGTATGAGTGTGAGGTGAGACAGTGAGGTATGAGTGTGAAGTGAGAGTGTGAGGTGAGACAGTGAGGTATGAGTGTGAGGTAAGACAGTGTAAAGTGAGAGAGTGAGGTATGACTGTGAGGTGAGACAGTGAGGTGAGACAGTGAGGTACAAGTGTGAGGTATGAGTGTGAGTTGAGACAGTGTGAGGTGAGACAGTGAGGTATGAGTTTGAGGTGAGACAGTGTGAGGTGAGACAGTGAGGTATGAGTGTGAGGTGAGAGAGTGCAATGTGAGACAGTGAGGTATGAGTGTGAGGTGAGACAGTGAGGTATGAGTGTGAGGTGAGAGAGTGCAATGTGAGACAGTGAGGTATGAGTGTGACGAGAGAGAGTGCAATGTGAGACAGTGAGGTATGAGTGTGAGGTGAGACAGTGTGAGGTGAGACAGTGAGGTATGAGTGTGAGGTGAGACAGTGAGATATGAGTATGAGGTGAGACAGTGTAAGGTGAGACAGTGAGGTACGAGTGTGAGGTGAGACAGTGAGATATGAGTGTGAGGTGAGACAGTGAGGCAAGAGTGTGAGGTGAGACAGTGAGGTATGAGTGTGAGGTGAGACAGTGAGGTATGAATGAGAGGTGAGACAGTGAGGTATGAGTGTGATATGAGATGGTGAGGTATGAGTGTGAGGTGAGACAGTGAGGTGAGACAGTGAGGTATGAGTGTGAGGTGAGACAATGAGGTATGAGTGTGAGGTGAGACAGTGAGGTATGAGTGTGATGTGAGACAGTGAGGTATGAGTGTGAGGTGAGAGAGTGCAATGTGAGACAGTGAGGTATGAGTGTGAGGTGAGAGAGTGCAATCTGAGACAGTGAGGTATGAGTGTGAGGTGAGACAGTGAGGTATGAGTGTGAAGTGAGAGTGTGAGGTGAGACAGTGAGGTATGAGTGTGAGGTAAGACTGTGTAAAGTGAGACAGTGAGGTATGAGTGTGAGGTGAGACAGTGTAAGGTGAGACAGTGAGGTATGGAGTGTGATGTGAGAGTGCAAGGTGAGACAGTGAGGTAAGAGTGTGAGGTGAGACAGTGATGTGAGAGTGCAAGGTAAGACAGTGAGGTAAGAGTGTGAGGTGAGACAGTGAGGTGAGACAGTGAGGTATGAGTGTGAAGTGAGAGTGTGAGGTGAGACAGTGAGGAATGAGTGTGAAGTGAGAGTGTGAGGTGAGACAGTGAGGTATGAGTGTGAGGTGAGACAGTGAGGTATGAATGTGAGGTGGGACAGTGAGGTGAGACAGTGAGGTATGAGTGTGATGCGAGATGGTGAGGTATGAGTGTGAGGTGAGACAGTGAGGTGAGACGGTGAGGTATGAGTGTGAGGTGAGACAGTATGAGGTGATGAAGTGAGTGATGATTATGATGTGAGACAGTGTGAGGTGATGAAGTGAGGTATGAGTGTGATGTGAGAGAGTGCAATGTGAGACAGTGAGGTACGAGTGTGAGGTGAGAGTGTGAGGTGAGACAGTGAGGTATGAGTGTGAGGTGAGAGTGTGAGGTGAGACAGTGAGGTATGAGTGTGAGGTGAGAGAGTGCAATGTGAGACAGTGAGGTATGAGTGTGAGGTGAGACAGTGAGGTATGAGTGTGAAGTGAGAGTGTGAGGTGAGACAGTGAGGTATGAGTGTGAGGTGAGAGAGTGCAATGTGAGACAGTGAGGTATGAGTGTGAGGTGAGACAGTGAGGTATGAGTGTGAAGTGAGAGTGTGAGGTGAGACAGGGAGGTATGAGTGTGAGGTGAGAGAGTGCAATGTGAGACAGTGAGGTATGAGTGTGATGTGAGAGTGTGAGGTGACACAGTGAGGTATGAGTGTGAGGTGAGACAGTGAGGTATGAGTGTGATGTGAGAGTGTGAGGTGAGACAATAAGGTATGAGTGTGAGGTGAGACAGTGAGGTATGAGTGTGATGTGAGAGTGTGAGGTGAGACAATAAGGTATGAGTGTGAGGTGAGACAGTGAGGTATGAGTGTGAAGTGAGAGTGTGAGGTGAGACAGGGAGGTATGAGTGTGAGGTGAGACAGTGAGGTATGAGTGTGAAGTGAGAGTGTGAGGTGAGACAGGGAGGTATGAGTGTGAGGTGAGAGAGTGCAATGTGAGACAGTGAGGTATGAGTGTGATGTGAGAGTGTGAGGTGACACAGTGAGGTATGAGTGTGAGGTGAGACAGTGAGGTATGAGTGTGATGTGAGAGTGCAAAGTGAGACAGTGAGGTATGAGTGTGAGGTGAGACAGTGAGGTATGAGTGTGATGTGAGAGTGTGAGGTGAGACAATAAGGTATGAGTGTGAGGTGAGACAGTGAGGTATGAGTGTGAGGTGAGAGAGTGCAATGTGACACAGTGAGGTATGAGTGTGAGGTGAGAGAGTGCAATGTGACACAGTGAGGTATGAGTGTGAGGTGAGACAGTGAGGTATGAGTGTGAGGTGAGACAGTGAGATATGAGTATGAGGTGAGACAGTGTGAGGTGAGACAGTGAGGTATGAGTGTGAGGTGAGACAGTGAGGTATGAGTGTGAGGTGAGACAGTAAGGTAAGAGTGTGAGGTGAGACAGTGAGGTATGAGTGTGAGGTATGAGTGTGAGGTGAGACAGTGAGGTATGAGTGTGAGATATGAGTGTGAGGTGAGACAGTGAGGTATGAGTGTGAGGTATGAGTGTGAGGTGAGACAGTGAGGTATGAGTGTGAGGTGAGACAGTGAGGTGAGACAGTGAGGTACGAGTGTGAGATGAGACAGTGAAATATGAGTGTGAGGTATGAGTGTGAGTTGAGACAGTGTGAGGTGAGACAGTGAGGTATGAGTGTGAGGTGAGACAGTGAGGTATGAGTGTGAGGTGAGACAGTGAGGTATGAGTGTGAGGTGAGACAGTGAGGTATGAGTGTGAGGTGAGAGAGTGCAATGTGAGACAGTGAGGTATGAGTGTGAGGTGAGACAGTGAGGTATGAGTGTGAGGTGAGAGAGTGCAATGTGAGACAGTGAGGTATGAGTGTGACGTGAGAGAGTGCAATGTGAGACAGTGAGGTATGAGTGTGAGGTGAGACAGTGTAAGGTGAGACAGTGAGGTATGAGTGTGAGGTGAGACAGTGAGGTATGAGTGTGAGGTGAGACAGTGAGGCAAGAGTGTGAGGTGAGACAGTGAGGTATGAGTGTGAGGTGAGACAGTGAGGTGAGACAGTGAGGTATGAGTGTGAGGTGAGACAATGAGGTATGAGTGTGAGGTGAGACAGTGAGGTATGAGTGTGAGGTGAGACAGTGAGGTATGAGTGTGAGGTGAGAGAGTGCAATGTGAGACAGTGAGGTATGAGTTTGAGGTGAGAGAGTGCAATCTGAGACAGTGAGGTATGAGTGTGAGGTGAGACAGTGAGGTATGAGTGTGAAGTGAGAGTGTGAGGTGAGACAGTGAGGTATGAGTGTGAGGTAAGACAGTGTAAAGTGAGACAGTGAGGTATGACTGTGAGGTGAGACAGTGTAAGGTGAGACAGTGAGGTATGGAGTGTGATGTGAGAGTGTGAGGTGAGACAGTGAGGTAAGAGTGTGAGGTGAGACAGTGAGGTGAGACAGTGAGGTGAGACAGTGAGGTATGAGTGTGAGATGAGATGGTGAGGTATGAGTTTGAGGTGAGACAGTGAGGTAAGAGTGTGAGGTGAGACAGTGAGGTATGAGTGTGATGTGAGAGTGTGAGGTGAGACAGTGAGGTATGAGTGTGAAGTGAGAGTGTGAGGTGAGACAGTGAGGTATGAGTGTGAGGTGAGACAGTGAGGTATGAATGTGAGGTGGGACAGTGAGGTGAGACAGTGAGGTATGAGTGTGATGCGAGATGGTGAGGTATGAGTGTGAGGTGAGACAGTGAGGTGAGACAGTGAGGTATGAGTGTGAGGTGAGACAGTATGAGGTGATGAAGTGAGTTATGATTATGATGTGAGACAGTGTGAGGTGATGAAGTGAGGTATGAGTGTGATGTGAGACAGTGTGAGGTGAGACAGTGAGGTACGAGTGTGATGTGAGAGTGTGAGGTGAGACAGTGAGGTATGAGTGTGAGGTGAGAGAGTGCAATGTGAGACAGTGAGGTATGAGTGTGAGGTGAGACAGTGAGGTATGAGTGTGATGTGAGAGTGTGAGGTGAGACAGTGAGGTATGAGTGTGAGGTGAGAGAGTGCAATGTGAGACAGTGAGGTATGAGTGTGAGGTGAGACAGTGAGATATGAGTGTGAGGTGAGAGAGTGCAATGTGAGACAGTGAGGTATGAGTGTGAGGTGAGAGAGTGCAATGTGAGACAGTGAGGTATGAGTGTGAGGTGAGACAGTGAGGTATGAGTGTGAGGTGAGAGAGTGCAATGTGAGACAGTGAGGTATGAGTGTGAGGTGAGAGAGTGCAATGTGAGACAGTGAGGTATGAGTGTGAGGTGAGACAGTGAGGTATGAGTGTGAAGTGAGATTGTGAGGTGAGACAGTGAGGTATGAGTGTGAGGTGAGACAGTGTAAAGTGAGACAGTGAGGTATGAGTGTGAGGTGAGACAGTGGAAGGTGAAACAGTGAAGTATGGAGTGTGAGGTGAGACAGTGTAAGGTGAGACAGTGAGGTATGAGTGTGAGGTGAGACAGTGAGGCAAGTGTGTGAGGTGAGACAGTGAGGTATGAGTGTGAGGTGAGACAGTGAGGTATGAATGTGAGGTGGGACAGTGAGGTGAGACAGTGAGGTATGAGTGTGAGGTGAGACAATGAGGTATGAGTGTGAGGTGAGACAGTGAGGTATGAGTGTGAGGTGAGACAATGAGGTATGAGTGTGAGGTGAGACAGTGAGGTGAGACAGTGAGGTATGAGTGTGAGGTGAGACAGTGAGGTATGAGTGTGAGGTGAGACAGTGAGGTATGAGTCTGAGGTGAGACAGTGAGGTGAGACACTGAGGTATGAGTGTGAGGTGAGACAGTGAGGTATGAGTGTGAGGTGAGAGAGTTCAATGTGAGACAGTGAGGTATGAGTGTGAGGTGAGACAGTGTAAAGTGAGACAGTGAGGTATGAGTGTGAGGTGAGACAGTGGAAGGTGAAACAGTGAAGTATGGAGTGTGAGGTGAGACAGTGTAAGGTGAGACAGTGAGGTATGAGTGTGAGGTGAGACAGTGAGGCAAGTGTGTGAGGTGAGACAGTGAGGTATGAGTGTGAGGTGAGACAGTGAGGTATGAATGTGAGGTGGGACAGTGAGGTGAGACAGTGAGGTATGAGTGTGAGGTGAGACAATGAGGTATGAGTGTGAGGTGAGACAGTGAGGTATGAGTGTGAGGTGAGACAATGAGGTATGAGTGTGAGGTGAGACAGTGAGGTGAGACAGTGAGGTATGAGTGTGAGGTGAGACAGTGAGGTATGAGTGTGAGGTGAGACAGTGAGGTATGAGTGTGAGGTGAGACAGTGAGGTATGAGTGTGAGGTGAGACAGTGAGGTGAGACACTGAGGTATGAGTGTGAGGTGAGACAGTGAGGTATGAGTGTGAGGTGAGAGAGTTCAATGTGAGACAGTGAGGTATGAGTGTGAGGTGAGAGAGTGCAATATGAGACAGTGAGGTATGAGTGTGAGGTGAGACAGTGAGGTATGAGTGTGAAGTGAGAGTGTGAGGTGAGACAGTGAGCTATGTGTGTGAGGTGAGACAGTGTAAAGTGAGACAGTGAGGTATGAGTGTGAGGTGAGAGTGTAAGGTGAGACAGTGAGGTATGAGTGTGAGGTGAGAGTGAGATATGAGTGTGAGGTGAGACAGTGAGGTATGAGTGTGAGGTGAGACAGTAAGGTAAGAGTGTGAGGTGAGACAGTGAGGTATGAGTGTGAGGTATGAGTGTGAGGTGAGACAGTATGAGGTGATGAAGTGAGGTATGAGTGTGATGTGAGACAGTGTGAGGTGAGACAGTGAGGTACGAGTGTGATGTGAGAGTGTGAGGTGAGACAGTGAGGTATGAGTGTGAGGTGAGAGTGTGAGGTGAGACAGTGAGATATGTGTGTGAGGTGAGACAGTGAGGTATGAATGTGAGGTGAGACAGTGGGGTAAGCGTGTGAGGTGAGACAGTGAGGTATGAGTGTGAGGTGAGACAGTGAGGTATGACTGTGAGGTGAGACAGTGAGGTAAGCGTGTGAGGTGAGACAGTGAGGAATGAGTGTGAGGTGGGACAGTGAGGTGAGACAGTGAGGTATGAGTGTGATGCGAGATGGTGAGGTATGAGTGTGAGGTGAGACAGTGAGGTGAGACAGTGAGGTATGAGTGTGAGGTGAGACAGTATGAGGTGATGAAGTGAGTTATGATTATGATGTGAGACAGTGTGAGGTGATGAAGTGAGGTATGAGTGTGATGTGAGACAGTGTGAGGTGAGACAGTGAGGTACGAGTGTGATGTGAGAGTGTGAGGTGAGACAGTGAGGTATGAGTGTGAGGTGAGAGAGTGCAATGTGAGACAGTGAGGTATGAGTGTGAGGTGAGACAGTGAGGTATGAGTGTGATGTGAGAGTGTGAGGTGAGACAGTGAGGTATGAGTGTGAGGTGAGAGAGTGCAATGTGAGACAGTGAGGTATGAGTGTGAGGTGAGACAGTGAGATATGAGTGTGAGGTGAGAGAGTGCAATGTGAGACAGTGAGGTATGAGTGTGAGGTGAGAGAGTGCAATGTGAGACAGTGAGGTATGAGTGTGAGGTGAGACAGTGAGGTATGAGTGTGAGGTGAGAGAGTGCAATGTGAGACAGTGAGGTATGAGTGTGAGGTGAGAGAGTGCAATGTGAGACAGTGAGGTATGAGTGTGAGGTGAGACAGTGGAAGGTGAAACAGTGAAGTATGGAGTGTGAGGTGAGACAGTGTAAGGTGAGACAGTGAGGTATGAGTGTGAGGTGAGACAGTGAGGCAAGTGTGTGAGGTGAGACAGTGAGGTATGAGTGTGAGGTGAGACAGTGTAAAGTGAGACAGTGAGGTATGAGTGTGAGGTGAGACAGTGGAAGGTGAAACAGTGAAGTATGGAGTGTGAGGTGAGACAGTGTAAGGTGAGACAGTGAGGTATGAGTGTGAGGTGAGACAGTGAGGCAAGTGTGTGAGGTGAGACAGTGAGGTATGAGTGTGAGGTGAGACAGTGAGGTATGAATGTGAGGTGGGACAGTGAGGTGAGACAGTGAGGTATGAGTGTGAGGTGAGACAATGAGGTATGAGTGTGAGGTGAGACAGTGAGGTATGAGTGTGAGGTGAGACAATGAGGTATGAGTGTGAGGTGAGACAGTGAGGTGAGACAGTGAGGTATGAGTGTGAGGTGAGACAGTGAGGTATGAGTGTGAGGTGAGACAGTGAGGTATGAGTGTGAGGTGAGACAGTGAGGTATGAGTGTGAGGTGAGACAGTGAGGTGAGACACTGAGGTATGAGTGTGAGGTGAGACAGTGAGGTATGAGTGTGAGGTGAGAGAGTGCAATGTGAGACAGTGAGGTATGAGTGTGAGGTGAGAGAGTGCAATATGAGACAGTGAGGTATGAGTGTGAGGTGAGACAGTGAGGTATGAGTGTGAAGTGATAGTGTGAGGTGAGACAGTGAGCTATGTGTGTGAGGTGAGACAGTGTAAAGTGAGACAGTGAGGTATGAGTGTGAGGTGAGAGTGTAAGGTGAGACAGTGAGGTATGAGTGTGAGGTGAGAGTGAGATATGAGTGTAAGGTGAGACAGTGAGGTATGAGTGTGAGGTGAGACAGTAAGGTAAGAGTGTGAGGTGAGACAGTGAGGTATGAGTGTGAGGTGTGAGTGTGAGGTGAGACAGTATGAGGTGATGAAGTGAGGTATGAGTGTGATGTGAGACAGTGTGAGGTGAGACAGTGAGGTACGAGTGTGATGTGAGAGTGTGAGGTGAGACAGTGAGGTATGAGTGTGAGTTGAGAGTGTGAGGTGAGACAGTGAGATATGTGTGTGAGGTGAGACAGTGAGGTATGAATGTGAGGTGAGACAGTGAGGTAAGCGTGTGAGGTGAGACAGTGAGGTATGAGTGTGAGGTGAGACAGTGAGGTATGACTGTGAGGTGAGACAGTGAGGTAAGCGTGTGAGGTGAGACAGTGAGGAATGAGTGTGAGGTGGGACAGTGAGGTGAGACAGTGAGGTATGAGTGTGATGCGAGATGGTGAGGTATGAGTGTGAGGTGAGACAGTGAGGTGAGACAGTGAGGTATGAGTGTGAGGTGAGAGAGTGCAATATGAGACAGTGAGGTATGAGTGTGAGGTGAGACAGTGAGGTATGAGTGTGAAGTGATAGTGTGAGGTGAGACAGTGAGCTATGTGTGTGAGGTGAGACAGTGTAAAGTGAGACAGTGAGGTATGAGTGTGAGGTGAGAGTGTAAGGTGAGACAGTGAGGTATGAGTGTGAGGTGAGAGTGAGATATGAGTGTGAGGTGAGACAGTGAGGTATGAGTGTGAGGTGAGACAGTAAGGTAAGAGTGTGAGGTGAGACAGTGAGGTATGAGTGTGAGGTGTGAGTGTGAGGTGAGACAGTATGAGGTGATGAAGTGAGGTATGAGTGTGATGTGAGACAGTGTGAGGTGAGACAGTGAGGTACGAGTGTGATGTGAGAGTGTGAGGTGAGACAGTGAGGTATGAGTGTGAGGTGAGAGTGTGAGGTGAGACAGTGAGATATGTGTGTGAGGTGAGACAGTGAGGTATGAATGTGAGGTGAGACAGTGAGGTAAGCGTGTGAGGTGAGACAGTGAGGTATGAGTGTGAGGTGAGACAGTGAGGTATGACTGTGAGGTGAGACAGTGAGGTAAGCGTGTGAGGTGAGACAGTATGAGGTGATGAAGTGAGGTATGAGTGTGATGTGAGACAGTGTGAGGTGAGACAGTGAGGTACGAGTGTGATGTGAGAGTGTGAGGTGAGACAGTGAGGTATGAGTGTGAGTTGAGAGTGTGAGGTGAGACAGTGAGATATGTGTGTGAGGTGAGACAGTGAGGAATGAGTGTGAGGTGAGACAGTGAGGTAAGAGTGTGAGGTGGGACAGTGAGGTGAGACAGTGAGGTATGAGTGTGATGCGAGATGGTGAGGTATGAGTGTGAGGTGAGACAGTGAGGTGAGACAGTGAGGTATGAGTGTGAGGTGAGACAGTATGAGGTGATGAAGTGAGTTATGATTATGATGTGAGACAGTGTGAGGTGATGAAGTGAGGTATGAGTGTGATGTGAGACAGTGTGAGGTGAGACAGTGAGGTACGAGTGTGATGTGAGAGTGTGAGGTGAGACAGTGAGGTATGAGTGTGAGGTGAGAGAGTGCAATGTGAGACAGTGAGGTATGAGTGTGAGGTGAGACAGTGAGGTATGAGTGTGATGTGAGAGTGTGAGGTGAGACAGTGAGGTATGAGTGTGAGGTGAGAGAGTGCAATGTGAGACAGTGAGGTATGAGTGTGAGGTGAGACAGTGAGATATGAGTGTGAGGTGAGAGAGTGCAATGTGAGACAGTGAGGTATGAGTGTGAGGTGAGAGAGTGCAATGTGAGACAGTGAGGTATGAGTGTGAGGTGAGACAGTGAGGTATGAGTGTGAGGTGAGAGAGTGCAATGTGAGACAGTGAGGTATGAGTGTGAGGTGAGAGAGTGCAATGTGACACAGTGAGGTATGAGTGTGAGGTGAGACAGTGAGGTATGAGTGTGAAGTGAGAGTGTGAGGTGAGACAGTGAGGTATGAGTGTGAGGTGAGACAGTGTAAAGTGAGACAGTGAGGTATGAGTGTGAGGTGAGACAGTGGAAGGTGAAACAGTGAAGTATGGAGTGTGAGGTGAGACAGTGTAAGGTGAGACAGTGAGGTATGAGTGTGAGGTGAGACAGTGAGGCAAGTGTGTGAGGTGAGACAGTGAGGTATGAGTGTGAGGTGAGACAGTGTAAAGTGAGACAGTGAGGTCTGAGTGTGAGGTGAGACAGTGGAAGGTGAAACAGTGAAGTATGGAGTGTGAGGTGAGACAGTGTAAGGTGAGACAGTGAGGCAAGTGTGTGAGGTGAGACAGTGAGGTATGAGTGTGAGGTGAGACAGTGAGGTATGAATGTGAGGTGGGACAGTGAGGTGAGACAGTGAGGTATGAGTGTGAGGTGAGACAGTGAGGTATGAGTGTGAGGTGAGACAATGAGGTATGAGTGTGAGGTGAGACAGTGAGGTGAGACAGTGAGGTATGAGTGTGAGGTGAGACAGTGAGGTATGAGTGTGAGGTGAGACAGTGAGGTATGAGTGTGAGGTGAGACAGTGAGGTGAGACAGTGAGGTATGAGTGTGAGGTGAGACAGTGAGGTATGAGTGTGAGGTGAGAGAGTGCAATGTGAGACAGTGAGGTATGAGTGTGAGGTGAGAGAGTGCAATATGAGACAGTGAGGTATGAGTGTGAGGTGAGACAGTGAGGTATGAGTGTGAAGTGAGAGTGTGAGGTGAGACAGTGAGCTATGTGTGTGAGGTGAGACAGTGTAAAGTGAGACAGTGAGGTATGAGTGTGAGGTGAGAGTGTAAGGTGAGACAGTGAGGTATGAGTGTGAGGTGAGAGTGAGATATGAGTGTGAGGTGAGACAGTGAGGTATGAGTGTGAGGTGAGACAGTAAGGTAAGAGTGTGAGGTGAGACAGTGAGGTATGAGTGTGAGGTATGAGTGTGAGGTGAGACAGTATGAGGTGATGAAGTGAGTTATGATTGTGATGTGAGACAGTGTGAGGTGATGAAGTGAGGTATGAGTGTGATGTGAGACAGTGTGAGGTGAGACAGTGAGGTACGAGTGTGATGTGAGAGTGTGAGGTGAGACAGTGAGGTATGAGTGTGAGGTGAGAGTGTGAGGTGAGACAGTGAGATATGTGTGTGAGGTGAGACAGTGAGGTATGAATGTGAGGTGAGACAGTGAGGTAAGTGTGTGAGGTGAGACAGTGAGGTATGAGTGTGAGGTGAGACAGTGAGGTATGACTGTGAGGTGAGACAGTGAGGTAAGCGTGTGAGGTGAGACAGTGAGGAATGAGTGTGAGGTGAGACAGTGAGGTAAGAGTGTGAGGTGAGACAGTGAGGTAAGAGTGTGAGGTGAGACAGTGAGGTATGAGTGTGAGGTGAGACAGTGAGGTATGAGTCTGAGGTGAGACAGTGAGGTGAGACAGTGAGGTATGAGTGTGAGGTGAGACAGTGAGGTAAGCGTGTGAGGTGAGACAGTGAGGTATGAGTGTGAGGTGAGACAGTGAGGTAAGCGTGTGAGGTGAGACAGTGAGGTATGAGTGTGAGGTGAGACAGTGAGGTATGACTGTGAGGTGAGACAGTGAGGTAAGCGTGTGAGGTGAGACAGTGAGGAATGAGTGTGAGGTGAGACAGTGAGGTAAGAGTGTGAGGTGAGACAGTGAGGTATGAGTCTGAGGTGAGACAGTGAGGTATGAGTGTGAGGTGAGACAGTGAGGTAAGCGTGTGAGGTGAGACAGTGAGGTATGAGTGTGAGGTGAGACAGTGAGGTATGAGTCTGAGGTGAGACAGTGAGGTGAGACAGTGAGGTATGAGTGTGAGGTGAGACAGTGAGTTATGAGTGTGAGGTGAGACAGTGAGGTATGAGTCTGAGGTATGAGTGTGAGGTGAGACAGTGAGGTGAGACAGTGAGGTATGAGTGTGAGGTGAGACAGTGAGGAATGAGTGTGAGGTGAGACACTGAGGTATGAGTGTGACCTGAGGTGAGACAGTGAGGTATGAGTGTTAGGTATGAGTGTGAGGTATGAGTGTGAGGTGAGACAGTGAGGTATGAGTGTGAGGTGAGATAGTGCAATGTGAGACAGTGAGGTATGAGTGTGAGGTGAGCCAGTGAGGTATGAGTGTGAGGTGAGAGAGTGCAATGTGAGACAGTGAGGTATGAGTGTGAGGTGAGAGAGTGCAATGTGAGACAGTGAGGTATGAGTGTGAGGTGAGACAGTGAGGTATGAGTGTGAAGTGAGAGTGTGAGGTGAGACAGTGAGGTATGAGTGTGAGGTGAGACAGTGTAAAGTGAGACAGTGAGGTATGAGTGTGAGGTGAGACAGTGGAAGGTGAAACAGTGAAGTATGGAGTGTGAGGTGAGACAGTGTCAGGTGAGACAGTGAGGTATGAGTGTGAGGTGAGACAGTTAGGCAAGTGTGTGAGGTGAGACAGTGAGGTATGAGTGTGAGGTGAGACAGTGTAAAGTGAGACAGTGAGGTATGAGTGTGAGGTGAGACAGTGGAAGGTGAAACAGTGAAGTATGGAGTGTGAGGTGAGACAGTGTAAGGTGAGACAGTGAGGTATGAGTGTGAGGTGAGACAGTGAGGCACGTGTGTGAGGTGAGACAGTGAGGTATGAGTGTGACGTGAGACAGTGAGGTATGAATGTGAGGTGGGACAGTGAGGTGAGACAGTGAGGTATGAGTGTGAGGTGAGACAATGAGGTATGAGTGTGAGGTGAGACAGTGAGGTATGAGTGTGAGGTGAGACAGTGAGGTGAGACAGTGAGGTATGAGTGTGAGGTGCGACAGTGAGGTATGAGTGTGAGGTGAGAGTGAGATATGAGTGTGAGGTGAGACAGTGAGGTAAGAGTGTGAGGTGAGACAGTGAGGTATGAGTGTGAGGTATGAGTGTGAGGTGAGACAGTGAGGTATGAGTGTGAGGTATGAGTGTGAGGTGAGACAGTGAGGTATGAGTGTGAGGTGAGACAGTGAGGTATGAGTGTGAGGTATGAGTGTGAGGTGAGACAGTGAGGTAAGAGTGTGAGGTGAGACAGTGAGGTATGAGTGTGACCTGAGGTGAGACAGTGAGGTATGAGTGTTAGGTATGAGTGTGAGGTGAGACAGTGAGGTAAGAGTGTGAGGTGAGACAGTGAGGTATGAGTGTGAGGTATGAGTGTGAGGTGAGACAGTGAGGTAAGAGTGTGAGGTGAGACAGTGAGGTATGAGTGTGAGGTATGAGTGTGAGGTGAGACAGTGAGGTATGAGTGTGAGGTGAGACAGTGAGGTGAGACAGTGAGGTATGAGTGTGAGGTGAGACAGTGAGGTATGAGTGTGAGGTGAGACAGTGAGGTATGAGTCTGAGGTATGAGTGTGAGGTGAGACAGTGAGGTGAGACAGTGAGGTATGAGTGTGAGGTGAGACAGTGAGGTATGAGTGTGAGGTGAGACAGTGAGGTGAGACAGTGAGGTGTGAGTCTGAGGTGAGACAGTGAGGTATGAGTGTGAGGTGAGACAGTGAGGTATGAGTGTGAGGTGAGAGAGTGCAATGTGAGACAGTGAGGTATGAGTGTGAGGTGAGAGAGTGCAATGTGAGACAGTGAGGTATGAGTGTGAGGTGAGACAGTGAGGTATGAGTGTGAGGTGAGACAGTGAGGTAAGCGTGTGAGGTGAGACAGTGAGGTATGAGTGTGAGGTGAGACAGTGAGGTATGAGTCTGAGGTGAGACAGTGAGGTGAGACAGTGAGGTATGAGTGTGAGGTGAGACAGTGAGTTATGAGTGTGAGGTGAGACAGTGAGGTATGAGTCTGAGGTATGAGTGTGAGGTGAGACAGTGAGGTGAGACAGTGAGGTATGAGTGTGAGGTGAGACAGTGAGGTATGAGTGTGAGGTGAGACAGTGTAAAGTGAGACAGTGAGGTATGAGTGTGAGGTGAGACAGTGGAAGGTGAAACAGTGAAGTATGGAGTGTGAGGTGAGACAGTGTCAGGTGAGACAGTGAGGTATGAGTGTGAGGTGAGACAGTTAGGCAAGTGTGTGAGGTGAGACAGTGAGGTATGAGTGTGAGGTGAGACAGTGTAAAGTGAGACAGTGAGGTATGAGTGTGAGGTGAGACAGTGGAAGGTGAAACAGTGAAGTATGGAGTGTGAGGTGAGACAGTGTAAGGTGAGACAGTGAGGTATGAGTGTGAGGTGAGACAGTGAGGCACGTGTGTGAGGTGAGACAGTGAGGTATGAGTGTGACGTGAGACAGTGAGATATGAATGTGAGGTGGGACAGTGAGGTGAGACAGTGAGGTATGAGTGTGAGGTGAGACAATGAGGTATGAGTGTGAGGTGAGACAGTGAGGTATGAGTGTGAGGTGAGACAGTGAGGTATGAGTGTGAGGTGAGACAGTGGAAGGTGAAACAGTGAAGTATGGAGTGTGAGGTGAGACAGTGTCAGGTGAGACAGTGAGGTATGAGTGTGAGGTGAGACAGTTAGGCAAGTGTGTGAGGTGAGACAGTGAGGTATGAGTGTGAGGTGAGACAGTGTAAAGTGAGACAGTGAGGTATGAGTGTGAGGTGAGACAGTGGAAGGTGAAACAGTGAAGTATGGAGTGTGAGGTGAGACAGTGTAAGGTGAGACAGTGAGGTATGAGTGTGAGGTGAGACAGTGAGGCACGTGTGTGAGGTGAGACAGTGAGGTATGAGTGTGACGTGAGACAGTGAGGTATGAATGTGAGGTGGGACAGTGAGGTGAGACAGTGAGGTATGAGTGTGAGGTGAGACAATGAGGTATGAGTGTGAGGTGAGACAGTGAGGTATGAGTGTGAGGTGAGACAGTGAGGTATGAGTGTGAGGTGAGACAATGAGGTATGAGTGTGAGGTGAGACAGTGAGGTGAGACAGTGAGGTATGAGTGTGAGGTGAGACAGTGAGGTATGAGTGTGAGGTGAGAGTGAGATATGAGTGTGAGGTGAGACAGTGAGGTATGAGTGTGAGGTGAGACAGTGAGGTGAGACAGTGAGGTATGAGTGTGAGGTGAGACAGTGAGGTATGAGTGTGAGGTGAGACAGTGAGGTGAGACAGTGAGGTATGAGTGTGAGGTGAGACAGTGAGGTATGAGTGTGAGGTGAGACAGTGAGGTATGAGTCTGAGGTATGAGTGTGAGGTGAGACAGTGAGGTGAGACAGTGAGGTATGAGTGTGAGGTGAGACAGTGAGGTATGAGTGTGAGGTGAGACAGTGAGGTGAGACAGTGAGGTATGAGTCTGAGGTGAGACAGTGAGGTATGAGTGTGAGGTGAGACAGTGAGGTATGAGTGTGAGGTGAGACAGTGAGGTATGAGTGTGAGGTGAGACAGGGAGGTATGAGTGTGAGGTGAGACAGTGAGGTGAGACAGTGAGGTATGAGTGTGAGGTGAGACAGTGAGGTATGAGTGTGAGGTCAGACAGTATGAGGAGATGAAGTGAGGTATGAGTGTGATGTGAGACAGTGTGAGATGAGACAGTGAGGTATGAGTGTGATGTGAGACAGTGTGAGGTGAGACAGTGAGGTATGAGTGTGATGTGAGAGTGTGAGGTGTGACAGTGAGGTATGAGTGTGATGTGAGAGTGTGAGGTGACACAGTGAGGTATGACTGTGAGGTGAGACAGTGAGGTATGAGTGTGAGGTGAGAGAGTGCAAAGTGAGACAGTGAGGTATGAGTGTGAGGTGAGACAGTGATGTATGAGTGTGATGTGAGAGTGTGAGGTGAGACAATAAGGTATGAGTGTGAGGTGAGACAGTGAGGTATGAGTGTGAGGTGAGTGAGTGCAATGTGACACAGTGAGGTATGAGTGTGAGGTGAGAGAGTGCAATGTGACACAGTGAGGTATGAGTGTGAGGTGAGACAGTGAGGTATGAGTGTGAGGTGAGACAGTGAGATATGAGTATGAGGTGAGACAGTGTGAGGTGAGACAGTGAGGTATGAGGGTGAGGTGAGACAGTGAGGTATGAGTGTAAGGTGAGACAGTAAGGTAAGAGTGTGAGGTGAGACAGTGAGGTATGAGTGTGAGGTATGAGTGTGAGGTGAGACAGTGAGGTATGAGTGTGAGATATGAGTGTGAGGTGAGACAGTGAGGTATGAGTGTGAGGTATGAGTGTGAGGTGAGACAGTGAGGTATGAGTGTGAGGTGAGACAGTGATGAGACAGTGAGGTACGAGTGTGAGGTGAGACAGTGAAATATGAGTGTGAGGTATGAGTGTGAGTTGAGACAGTGTGAGGTGAGACAGTGAGGTATGAGTGTGAGGTGAGACAGTGTGAGGTGAGACAGTGAGGTATGAGTGTGAGGTGAGACAGTGAGGTATGAGTGTGATGTGAGAGAGTGCAATGTGAGACAGTGAGGTATGAGTGTGAGGTGAGACAGTGAGTTATGAGTGTGAGGTATGAGTGTGAGTTGAGACAGTGAGGTATGAGTGTGAGGTGAGACAGTGAGGTGAGACAGTGAGGTATGAGTGTGAGGTGAGAGAGTGCAATGTGAGACAGTGAGGTATGAGTGTGAGGTGAGACAGTGAGGTATGAGTGTGAGGTGAGAGAGTGCAATGTGAGACAGTGAGGTATGAGTGTGACGAGAGAGAGTGCAATGTGAGACAGTGAGGTATGAGTGTGAGGTGAGACAGTGTGAGGTGAGACAGTGAGGTATGAGTGTGAGGTGAGACAGTGAGATATGAGTATGAGGTGAGAGAGTGCAATGTGAGACAGTGAGGTATGAGTGTGACGAGAGAGAGTGCAATGTGAGACAGTGAGGTATGAGTGTGAGGTGAGAGAGTGCAATGTGAGACAGTGAGGTATGAGTGTGAGGTGAGACAGTGAGGTATGAGTGTGAGGTGAGAGAGTGCAATGTGAGACAGTGACGTATGAGTGTGACGAGAGAGAGTGCAATGTGAGACAGTGAGGTATGAGTGTGAGGTGAGACAGTGTGAGGTGAGACAGTGAGATATGAGTATGAGGTGAGACAGTGTAAGGTGAGACAGTGAGGTATGAGTGTGAGGTGAGACAGTGAGGTATGAGTGTGAGGTGAGACAGTGAGGCAAGAGTGTGAGGTGAGACAGTGAGGTATGAGTGTGCGGTGAGACAGTGAGGTATGAATGAGAGGTGAGACAGTGAGGTATGAGTGTGATATGAGATGGTGAGGTATGAGTGTGAGGTGAGACAGTGAGGTGAGACAGTGAGGTATGAGTGTGAGGTGAGACAATGAGGTATGAGTGTGAGGTGAGACAGTGAGGTATGAGTGTGAGGTGAGACAGTGAGGTATGAGTGTGAGGTGAGAGAGTGCAATGTGAGACAGTGAGGTATGAGTGTGAGGTGAGAGAGTGCAATCTGAGACAGTGAGGTATGAGTGTGAGGTGAGACAGTGAGGTATGAGTGTGAAGTGAGAGTGTGAGGTGAGACAGTGAGGTATGAGTGTGAGGTAAGACAGTGTAAAGTGAGACAGTGAGGTATGAGTGTGAGGTGAGACAGTGTAAGGTGAGACAGTGAGGTATGGAGTGTGATGTGAGAGTGCGAGGTGAGACAGTGAGGTAAGAGTGTGAGGTTAGACAGTGAGGTGAGACAGTGAGGTATGAGTGTGAAGTGAGAGTGTGAGGTGAGACAGTGAGGTATGAGTGTGAGGTGAGACAGTGAGGTATGAGTGTGAGGTGAGACAGTGAGGTATGAGTGTGATGTGAGAGTGTGAGGTGAGACAGTGAGGTATGAGTGTGAAGTGAGAGTGTGAGGTGAGACAGTGAGGTATGAGTGTGAGGTGAGACAGTGAGGTATGAATGTGAGGTGGGACAGTGAGGTGAGACAGTGAGGTATGAGTGTGATGCGAGATGGTGAGGTATGAGTGTGAGGTGAGACAGTGAGGTGAGACAGTGAGGTATGAGTGTGAGGTGAGACAGTATGAGGTGATGAAGTGAGTTATGATTATGATGTGAGACAGTGTGAGGTGATGAAGTGAGGTATGAGTGTGATGTGAGACAGTGTGAGGTGAGACAGTGAGGTATGAGTGTGATGTGAGAGTGTGAGGTGAGACAGTGAGGTATGAGTGTGAGGTGAGAGAGTGCAATGTGAGACAGTGAGGTATGAGTGTGAGGTGAGACAGTGAGGTATGAGTGTGATGTGAGAGTGTGAGGTGAGACAGTGAGGTATGAGTGTGAGGTGAGAGAGTGCAATGTGAGACAGTGAGGTATGAGTGTGAGGTGAGACAGTGAGATATGAGTGTGAGGTGAGAGAGTGCAATGTGAGACAGTGAGGTATGAGTGTGAGGTGAGAGAGTGCAATGTGAGACAGTGAGGTATGAGTGTGAGGTGAGACAGTGAGGTATGAGTGTGAAGTGAGAGAGTGCAATGTGAGACAGTGAGGTATGAGTGTGAGGTGAGAGAGTGCAATGTGAGACAGTGAGGTATGAGTGTGAGGTGAGACAGTGAGGTATGAGTGTGAAGTGAGAGTGTGAGGTGAGACAGTGAGGTATGAGTGTGAGGTGAGACAGTGTAAAGTGAGACAGTGAGGTATGAGTGTGAGGTGAGACAGTGGAAGGTGAAACAGTGAAGTATGGAGTGTGAGGTGAGACAGTGTAAGGTGAGACAGTGAGGTATGAGTGTGAGGTGAGACAGTGAGGCAAGTGTGTGAGGTGAGACAGTGAGGTATGAGTGTGAGGTGAGACAGTGTAAAGTGAGACAGTGAGGTATGAGTGTGAGGTGAGACAGTGGAAGGTGAAACAGTGAAGTATGGAGTGTGAGGTGAGACAGTGTAAGGTGAGACAGTGAGGTATGAGTGTGAGGTGAGACAGTGAGGCAAGTGTGTGAGGTGAGACAGTGAGGTATGAGTGTGAGGTGAGACAGTGAGGTATGAATGTGAGGTGGGACAGTGAGGTGAGACAGTGAGGTATGAGTGTGAGGTGAGACAATGAGGTATGAGTGTGAGGTGAGACAGTGAGGTATGAGTGTGAGGTGAGACAATGAGGTATGAGTGTGAGGTGAGACAGTGAGGTGAGACAGTGAGGTATGAGTGTGAGGTGAGACAGTGAGGTATGAGTGTGAGGTGAGACAGTGAGGTATGAGTGTGAGGTGAGAGAGTGCAATGTGAGACAGTGAGGTATGAGTGTGAGGTGAGAGAGTGCAATATGAGACAGTGAGGTATGAGTGTGAGGTGAGACAGTGAGGTATGAGTGTGAAGTGAGAGTGTGAGGTGAGACAGTGAGCTATGTGTGTGAGGTGAGACAGTGTAAAGTGAGACAGTGAGGTATGAGTGTGAGGTGAGAGTGTAAGGTGAGACAGTGAGGTATGAGTGTGAGGTGAGAGTGAGATATGAGTGTGAGGTGAGACAGTGAGGTATGAGTGTGAGGTGAGACAGTAAGGTAAGAGTGTGAGGTGAGACAGTGTGGTATGAGTGTGAGGTATGAGTGTGAGGTGAGACAGTATGAGGTGATGAAGTGAGTTATGATTGTGATGTGAGACAGTGTGAGGTGATGAAGTGAGGTATGAGTGTGATGTGAGACAGTGTGAGGTGAGACAGTGAGGTACGAGTGTGATGTGAGAGTGTGAGGTGAGACAGTGAGGTATGAGTGTGAGGTGAGAGTGTGAGGTGAGACAGTGAGGTACGTGTGTGATGTGAGAGTGTGAGGTGAGACAGTGAGGTATGAGTGTGAGGTGAGAGTGTGAGGTGAGACAGTGAGGTACGAGTGTGATGTGAGAGTGTGAGGTGAGACAGTGAGGTATGAATGTGAGGTGAGACAGTGAGGTAAGCGTGTGAGGTGAGACAGTGAGGTATGAGTGTGAGGTGAGACAGTGAGGTATGACTGTGAGGTGAGACAGTGAGGTAAGCATGTGAGGTGAGACAGTGAGGAATGAGTGTGAGGTGAGACAGTGAGGTAAGAGTGTGAGGTGGGACAGTGAGGTGAGACAGTGAGGTATGAGTGTGATGCGAGATGGTGAGGTATGAGTGTGAGGTGAGACAGTGAGGTGAGACAGTGAGGTATGAGTGTGAGGTGAGACAGTATGAGGTGATGAAGTGAGTTATGATTATGATGTGAGACAGTGTGAGGTGATGAAGTGAGGTATGAGTGTGATGTGAGACAGTGTGAGGTGAGACAGTGAGGTACGAGTGTGATGTGAGAGTGTGAGGTGAGACAGTGAGGTATGAGTGTGAGGTGAGAGAGTGCAATGTGAGACAGTGAGGTATGAGTGTGAGGTGAGACAGTGAGGTATGAGTGTGATGTGAGAGTGTGAGGTGAGACAGTGAGGTATGAGTGTGAGGTGAGAGAGTGCAATGTGAGACAGTGAGGTATGAGTGTGAGGTGAGACAGTGAGATATGAGTGTGAGGTGAGAGAGTGCAATGTGAGACAGTGAGGTATGAGTGTGAGGTGAGAGAGTGCAATGTGAGACAGTGAGGTATGAGTGTGAGGTGAGAGAGTGCAATGTGAGACAGTGAGGTATGAGTGTGAGGTGAGAGAGTGCAATGTGAGACAGTGAGGTATGAGTGTGAGGTGAGACAGTGAGGTATGAGTGTGAAGTGAGAGTGTGAGGTGAGACAGTGAGGTATGAGTGTGAGGTGAGACAGTGTAAAGTGAGACAGTGAGGTATGAGTGTGAGGTGTGACAGTGGAAGGTGAAACAGTGAAGTATGGAGTGTGAGGTGAGACAGTGTAAGGTGAGACAGTGAGGTATGAGTGTGAGGTGAGACAGTGAGGCAAGTGTGTGAGGTGAGACAGTGAGGTATGAGTGTGAGGTGTGACAGTGGAAGGTGAAACAGTGAAGTATGGAGTGTGAGGTGAGACAGTGTAAGGTGAGACAGTGAAGTATGGAGTGTGAGGTGAGACAGTGTAAGGTGAGACAGTGAGGTATGAGTGTGAGGTGAGACAGTGAGGCAAGTGTGTGAGGTGAGACAGTGAGGTATGAGTGTGAGGTGAGACAGTGAGGTATGAATGTGAGGTGGGACAGTGAGGTGAGACAGTGAGGTATGAGTGTGAGGTGAGACAATGAGGTATGAGTGTGAGGTGAGACAATGACGTATGAGTGTGAGGTGAGACAGTGAGGTGAGACAGTGAGGTATGAGTGTGAGGTGAGACAGTGAGGTATGAGTGTGAGGTGAGACAGTGAGGTATGAGTGTGAGGTGAGACAGTGAGGTATGAGTGTGAGGTGAGACAGTGAGGTATGACTGTGAGGTGAGACAGTGAGGTAAGAGTGTGAGGTGAGACAGTGAGGTGAGACAGTGAGGTATGAGTGTGAGGTGAGACAGTGAGGTATGAGTCTGAGGTATGAGTGTGAGGTGAGACAGTGAGGTGAGACAGTGAGGTATGAGTGTGAGGTGAGACAGTGAGGTATGAGTGTGAGGTGAGACACTGAGGTATGAGTGTGACCTGAGGTGAGACAGTGAGGTATGAGTGTTAGGTATGAGTGTGAGGTATGAGTGTGAGGTGAGACAGTCAGGTGAGACAGTGAGGTACGAGTGTGAGCTGAGAGAGCGCAATGTGAGACAGTGAGGTATTAGTGTGAGGTGAGACAGTGTGAGGTGAGACAGTGAGGTATAAGTGTGAGGTGAGACAGTGAGACATGAGTATGAAGTGAGACAGTGTAAGGTGAGACAGTGAGGTATGAGTGTGAGGTGAGACAATGAGTAATGAGTGTGAGGTGAGACAGTGAGGTAAGAGTGTGAGGTGAGACAGTGAGGTATGAATGTGAGGTGGGACAGTGAGGTGAGACAGTGAGGTATGAGTGTGATGTGAGATGGTGAGATATGAGTGTGAGGTGAGACAGTGAGGTGAGACAGTGAGGTATGAGTGTGAGGTATGAGTGTGAGGTGAGACAGTGAGGTGAGACAGTGAGGTATGAGTGTGAGGTATGACTGTGAGGTGAGACAGTGAGGTGAGACAGTGAGGTATGAGTGTGAGGTGAGACAGTGCGGTATGAGTGTGAGGTGAGGTGAGACAGTGAGGTATGAGTGTGAGGTGAGGTGAGACAGTGAGGTATGAGTGTGATGTGAGACAGTGCGGTATGAATGTGAGGTGGGACAGTGAGGTGAGACAGTGAGGTATGAGTGTGAGGTATGAGTGTCAGGTGAGACAGTGAGGTGAGACAGTGAGGTATGAGTGTGAGGTGAGACAGTGAGGTATGAATGTGAGGTGGGACAGTGAGGTGAGACAGTGAGGTATGAGTGTGAGGTATGAGTGTGAGGTGAGACAGTGAGGTGAGACAGTGAGGTATGAGTGTGAGGTGAGACAGTGAGGTATGAGTGTGAGGTGAGACAGTGAGGTATGAATGTGAGGTGGGACAGTGAGGTGAGGCCGTGAAGTACGAGTGTGATGTGAGATGGTGAGATATGAGTGTGAGGTGAGACAGTGAGGTGAGACAGAGAGGTATGAGTGTGAGGTGAGACAGTGAGGTGAGACAGTGAGGTATGAGTGTGAGGTATGAGTGTGAGGTGAGACAGTGAGGTGAGACAGTGAGGTATGAGTGTGAGGTATGAGTGTGAGGTGAGACAGTGAGGTGAGACAGTGAGGTATGAGTGTGAGGTGAGACAGTGCGGTATGAGTGTGAGGTGAGGTGAGACAGTGAGGTATGAGTGTGAGGTGAGGTGAGACAGTGAGGTATGAGTGTGATGTGAGACAGTGCGGTATGAATGTGAGGTGGGACAGTGAGGTGAGACAGTGAGGTATGAGTGTGAGGTATGAGTGTCAGGTGAGACAGTGAGGTGAGACAGTGAGGTATGAGTGTGAGGTGAGACAGTGAGGTATGAATGTGAGGTGGGACAGTGAGGTGAGACAGTGAGGTATGAGTGTGAGGTATGAGTGTGAGGTATGAGTGTGAGGTGAGACAGTGAGGTATGAGTGTGAGGTGAGACAGTGAGGTATGAGTGTGAGGTGAGACAGTGAGGTATGAATGTGAGGTGGGACAGTGAGGTGAGGCCGTGAAGTACGAGTGTGATGTGAGATGGTGAGATATGAGTGTGAGGTGAGACAGTGAGGTGAGACAGTGAGGTATGAGTGTGAGGTGAGACAGTGAGGTGAGACAGTGAGGTATGAGTGTGAGGTATGAGTGTGAGGTGAGACAGTGAGGTGAGACAGTGAGGTATGAGTGTGAGGTATGAGTGTGAGGTGAGACAGTGAGGTGAGACAGTGAGGTATGAGTGTGAGGTGAGACAGTGCGGTATGAGTGTGAGGTGAGGTGAGACAGTGAGGTATGAGTGTGAGGTGAGGTGAGACAGTGAGGTATGAGTGTGATGTGAGACAGTGCGGTATGAATGTGAGGTGGGACAGTGAGGTGAGACAGTGAGGTATGAGTGTGAGGTATGAGTGTCAGGTGAGACAGTGAGGTGAGACAGTGAGGTATGAGTGTGAGGTGAGACAGTGAGGTATGAATGTGAGGTGGGACAGTGAGGTGAGACAGTGAGGTATGAGTGTGAGGTCAGACAGTGAGGTGAGACAGTGAGGTATGAGTGTGAGGTGAGACAGTGAGGTATGAGTGTGAGGTGGGACAGTGAGGTGAGGTCGTGAAGTACGAGTGTGATGTGAGATGGTGAGATATGAGTGTGAGGTGAGACAGTGAGGTGAGACAGTGAGGTATGAGTGTGAGGTGAGACAGTGAGGTGAGACAGTGCGGTATGAGGGTGAGGTGAGGCAGTGAGGTATGAGTGTAAGGTGAGACACGGAGAACATCAGCTTTGATTCGGCACCCGCGTGAGCTCCTCAGTGCGCGTGAACGCTGCGCGCGCTCCCTACCTGTGGCTCAGGTAAACTCGGGGTCAGAGTCAGAAACAGCCCGCTTCAGACCGCCAGCGACAGCCGGGAGGAGTGAGAGGAGTGAGAGTCCGCGGATTTATTGAGTGTTAATGATAAGAAAGGCGGAGGGAAGGTGTGTTTAGGGAAGAAAAATAAATCGCTTTAGTCAGAAAACACACTTCCGCCATCGGAATCGCCGCGAGCGTGAAGCTCAGAACAACACCGGAGCTGCTGCCGAGTCTGAGGTGAGTTTACACACACACACACAGTTTATTCGGTTTAAAGCAGGACTGCGTGGATTTATAACTCCGGGAATCAGAGGGAACTTTAAAGGACAGACTGAAGTGGGAGTTTGTTGGTGAACTGCGCGAGGTGTGTGTGTGTGTGTAAAACTCGGTACACACTGCTCCTACCGCAGCCGGTTATGTGGTGTTCTAACTCATGATGAACAGCTTGTGGTCGGGGGCCACAGTGTCGGGGGGGGGGGAGGGGGGTTAAACTGCTCTACTTTTATTTATAAACCGCTTGTAAAGTGTCAGAGGGGCGGAGCCTCACACTCGGGTCACCTGTACAGCGACAGCACACACTCAAGTGGCAGTGAAGCTCCAGAACACACCTGGACACACAATACAGGATAGACACACACATCATGATACACAATACAGGATATACACACACACACACACACCTGGACACACAATACAGGATATACACACACACACACACACCATGATACACAATACAGGATATACACACACACACACACACACATACACCATGATACACAATACAGGATATACACACACACACCTGGACACACAATACAGGATATACACACACACACCATGATACACAATACAGGATATACACACACACCATGATACACAATACAGGATATACACACACACACCATGATACACAATACAGGATATACACACACACCATGATACACAATACAGGATATACACACACACACCTGGACACACAATACAGGATATACACACACACCATGATACACAATACAGGATATACACACACACACCTGGACACACAATACAGGATATACACACATACACCATGATACACAATACAGGATATACACACACACACCTGGACACACAATACAGGATATACACACACACACCATGATACACAATACAGGATATACACACACACCATGATACACAATACAGGATATACACACACACACCATGATACACAATACAGGATATACACACACACCATGATACACAATACAGGATATACACACACACACCTGGACACACAATACAGGATATACACACACACCATGATACACAATACAGGATATACACACACACACACACACACACACACCTGGACACACAATACAGGATATACACACACACACACACACACACACCATGATACACAATACAGGATATACACACACACACCATGATACACAATACAGGATATACACACACACACCATGATACACAATACAGGATATACACACACACACCATGATACACAATACAGGATATACACACACACACCATGATACACAATACAGGATATACACACACACACCATGATACACAATACAGGATATACACACACACACACACACACACCATGATACACAATACAGGATATACACACACACACCATGATACACAATACAGGATATACACACACACACACCTGGACACACAATACAGGATATACACACACACACACACACCTGGACACACACACACACCTGGACACACAATACAGGATATACACACACACACACACACACACACCTGGACACACAATACAGGATATACACACACACACACACACACACACCTGGACACACAATACAGGATATACACACACACACACACACACACACCTGGACACACAATACAGGATATACACACACACACACCATGATACACGATACAGGATATACACACACACACACACCTGGACACACAATACAGGATATACACACACACACACACACACACACCTGGACACACAATACAGGATATACACACACACACACACCTGGACACACACACACACACACACACACACACACCTGGACACACAATACAGGATATACACACACACACACACCTGGACACACAATACAGGATATACACACACACACACACCATGATACACGATACAGGATATACACACACACACCTGGACACACAATACAGGATATACACACACACACACACACACACACACACCTGGACACACAATACAGGATATACACACACACACACACCTGGACACACAATACAGGATATACACACACACACACACCTGGACACACACACACACACCTGGACACACAATACAGGATATACACACACACACCATGATACACAATACAGGATATACACACACCACAGTGCTGTATACACAGTCCACATAATGACACACACTATTTGTTAAAGTGCCATTAAACCATCAGCAGGATCTTTACGTGACTTTACTGTGATATTAAATCATGTATCACAGACTCGGTGCAGTTCACCTGCTAATGAACATGATGATCACGCGCACGGAGAGACGAGCGATATTACACTCAGTTAACACTTTATCATTTATCAGTAAACAATAAATAGAGTCACAAAGTACAACTGTGCCACCAGAAAATTCATTATAGTTGAGCAGGAAGTCTGTTTTGTTGAACTGATGGAGACTTCAGTGTAAAACTGTTCATGACAACTGCAGTCCTAAAGTTATCATGTTGATTGTCGTCCAAAACCATCAGCACAAAACTGTAATAGTCCAGAGCATCTTCTAAGTGTGTCTGTAGACTGTCCATATGGGGGCCGTCCTCCACAGGAGCGATGGGATGAGACTCCAGCCAGAAATAGGGCATCAGGATGGATCAGCTAGGTCTGAGGAGCAGAAGAGGGTCAGCATCACTGGTGTCTCAGGAATGACATGTAACGAGAGGGAGAGAGTCTCAATCTGTGATTATTAGGTATGATCTTGACCTGTCCATTGTATGCTGAATGCAAGCAGGGACTCCAGCGAGACTAACTCTGACATCATAACTAAAAGGGAGAGCCAGAAGGTAACGCAGTCATGAGGGAGCTCTGGGACATAAAGCAGCAGCCACTACACCGTCAACAAACCTGAATGGGGGGGGTGACAGCATCCATACATCCCAGTTTACCAAAACACTCTGTCTGAGGATCCTCCAGATCTACACCTTTACCTCATAAACACTTAACAAAAGGCTTGACTAAACAGATATGTTTTCAGCCGAGACTTAAACAGCAAGACTGTGTCTGATTTCCGAACACTACTTGGAAGGCTGTTCCATTTGCTCCTTTCACATATCCCACAATCCACTGTATGGTTGGGAACTTCTGGTGGCCACGCCCAGGCTGCTGATAACAGTACAAAAAACAATACTGGGCTATATAATCAATGTTCAAATATTAGATGTTCAAATAATATTACAGGTTTACATGGTCTCTCAGATTTTTTTCAAGACTAATACCATTCAAAATGATTGCACATTTACAATTTGGTCATCAGTCTAAATTTGTCATCAGTTTCGATGTTCAAATATCAGCTGTAAGCTGAAATGTGATGTTATTAGATTGCTTTTAATTGTCTAGTTAGTGGTTCCGTGGTATTTTTCATCAGCACAGAAACCTTTTAATCAGTCATCTTTATATTATTGCCCTTACAGCCCTTTCACTTTCACTCTCTGCACTGTTTACACGAAATGCATGTTCCAACTCCTCAGCACTATAACTCTGGCCAACAACATTAACAGTGTACATTTACACTGATGACCAAATTGTAAATGTGCAATCATTTTGAATGGTATTAATCTTGAAAAAATCTGTGAGACCATGTAAACCTGTAATAATATTTGAAAATCTAATATTTGAACATTGAAACTGATTATATAGCCCAGTATTAGTTTTTGTACTGTTATCAGCAGCCTGGGCGTGGCCACCAGAAGTTCCCAACCATACAGTGGATTGTGGGATATGTGAAAGGAGCAAATGGAACAGCCTTCCAAGTAGTGTTCGGAAATCAGACACAGTCTCGCTGTTTAAGTCTCGGCTGAAAACATATCTGTTTAGTCAAGGCTTTTGTTTAAAAATGTTATGAGGTAAAGGAGTAGATCTGGAGGATCCTCAGACAGTGTGTGTTTTGGTAAACTGGGACGTATGGATGCTGTCTCCCCCCTCCCCCTTGGGTTTGTTGACGGTGGAGTGGCTGCTGCTTTATGTCCCAGGGTGAACGACTGTGGGGCTTTGTAAGAAAAGGCTCCACCCCCTGATTGTAGCCTTCACTATTTATTAACATATATTAAGAACTTAGAAAATTCTCTTTGGATACCAAATGTCAATGATTACAAACGTCCTTTTAATCTGTTTCTCATCAGTGGAGCATCTGCTGGACACACCCCTGTGAATATGTTACTATAGAAACCATACCATATTAGAACGAGAGCATTAATATAAACCTGCACTACTGTCAGAGCTGCTGTTAGAGAGAATTAATCAACACCTTTTGACCAATCAGAATCCAGAACTCAGCAGCACCTTGTCCTGTTTGTTTATCTCTGTTGCAGTACAGATGTTGTAGAAGGGTGCAGTACGTAAGCGAAGTGTTTCACGATCATCGTGACTCGTTAAGCGCATCATACAGAGGATTTATTATTTCTTGGAGAATGCATATGAAATCACTGCACCACAACATGAGATTTTATCTGTGAAGTGTGTTTAGTCTGATTTTATACAACGGTGAGACGCGCGCGCGCACACACACACACACACACACACACACACACACACACACACACTGGCCACAAGGATGCAGTCAAAGTCACCTTTAAATCTGTTTTCTTTATAAACATCAAATATACAATATTATGTGTGTGTGTGTGTGGCTTTGCAGAGGTGATCAGTGTCTTGGACAGGCTCGTTGATGTACTTTCTCTGTCTGTATAACACATAGTTGTTGATAAATACTGATTAAAGGTGATTAGACATTAAACAAGTCTCAGTGAAAATCCCTTTCTTCTTCCACACCAGTATGAGACTGGGGTCGGGGGCGTGGCCTAAAGTCTGAAAGTGGAGTCTGTACGTTAGAGTAGCTTCAGATGAAAATAAAGTTCTTGTTTAATTTGTATATTTGGTGCCAAATGCTCTTTCTCTGACTTTCAGAGACAAGCAGAAGGAAATCAGAACCGCATGCTATAACCTTAAGAATGAAAGCAGAATGTTAAAAAAGAATACAAAGAAAATCAAGAAAACAGAAAATAAAGTGTGTGTGTGTGTGTGTGTGTGTGTGTGTGTGTGTGTGAGACTCCTGCCAGGTCCTGACTGAAGTTGCCATGCCTGGACACAGCACTGGGACCAAACAAAAGTCCCGCCCACACACCCACGGGTCGGGACGCTGCAGGTCCGAGTGTTACAGGCCGAGCCAGTGCAGCTTGAGCAACCAGGATTCATACCGAGGTCATCACATCGCCAAGCAGGAGTCCTACAGGAATCAACACAACATGAATCAGGACTTGTACCAAGATTACTCCACTGATTTACCCCGGCTCATCGACCCACGGCTGCCCCACGGTCCTCCACACGTCGCTAAAACCCAAATGAGTTCATATCGAGACAATCACACAACCAATCACAATTCATACCGGGAGAATCACAAAACAAATCAGGATTTGTTACAGAATCACTACACAGCCAATCAATTTTGGTTCTGTGATGATCAGGATCTATATCACAACCACGCCTCAAGTCCAGATCGCAAACTGTCCCAGGATTCATGCCGGAATTATTCCACCAGCAATCAGCACTCATTCCGAGATAAGGATTCACACCGTGATCACTGCACTGATCCGCCACGCACCATCGTCATCGACACTCAGCCGTCCCGTGGCGCTGCTCGGAGCTGTGATAACGGATTGATCCCGAGCGCTCAGTGCGGCTCGTGTTCCTGGTCAGATTGCCGAACTCTGATCTGCTGCATCCTCACCTGTGGCTTTTACAGCCGCCAGCAGCCCTGCGTCCCCCCTAATGAGAGTTCCACCGACCCGCCACCCAAATCCGAGCCTGAACCGCGGCGACCCGAACCCAAATCCGAGCCCAAGACAACTCATCTGCCCAGTTCTGGAAGTTTCCGTTATGGAGATGTCTATTTGGCGGGAAAGAAGGTAGTGTACTCGCCAAATTCAGATGCTCCAGCTCGACGCAACAGATCCACAGCAAAGGGTGAGAGTCAAAGGCCCATTAGCAACACTAGCATTTACTCCAGAGAGGACCTGGACGTGGATGACGTGGATGACGGGGGCACCGATATCGACTCGCTAATCACCAAGAAGCTTCTGGAGCTTTATAAACTGCACCAGATTGAGCAGCTGGCCAAGTGCACGTCAGACCTGTCATTCTCACGCAAGACGAACGAAATCAGTGACCTGATCAACAGCATCGCGCAGGACTACAACCTGGAGGAGCAGGAGGCCGAGTGCCGGCTCGTACACGGCGTCATCCGCATCAGCACACGCAAGTACAAGTCTCAGACTTCCAAAGGCTATAAAAGCAAAGACTACAAATCCCAGGATGCACTGCTGCAGCCGAACGGGAGGAGGGATGGGACGCTGCCGGACAGCGGCAATGAAACCATGACCTTTACCTTCAGCACTGGTGAGTGGGTGTGGTCAAAATGTTACATCACATTTCAGCTCCATTACATGAGGTCCCTACCAAAGTCAATACCATGTGATATCACAATGTACCTTTCAACCACCATGATGTCATATTTCTAAATCATAAGGTTTCAGTGTAATGAAGTTGTAGCTCATCCTTTAACCCATGACCTCACTTTCTAGTCACATGACCTCATCACATTCACCCGAGGTTGTGTTCCAACACGGGGACATTTATTAATTTCATGTCTCGACGTCAGCTTTGCTCTCCTCACATTTCAAGTGTGTGATATGAAGCTGAGATCAGTTGAAATGTGATGAAGTTATATTTAATCCCTCGCATGTCATGACCTTCACCCTGTGACATCACTTTATGACCTTTGACCTAATATGTGTGTCCTTCTGAAGATGAACCGGAGATGCTGGTGTCTGATTTGACGCCCTCTGATGAACTGGCGAGAAAGATCAGAGGACACAGCAGGCGAACCGGTGAGACATGACATACTCATCACTCTCGATCAAAAAAAAAGTGTCCACTCTGAGAAAAAAATGGTTCTTTAAGGAATCACTGGATAGTTTTGGGTTCTTAAATGGTTCTGTTTGACATTACGGTTTACAGTGGAACGTTCTGGGAGCATGTAGAGGAGGGTACACTCTCAGAACAAAGGGTACTAACCGTGTCTGTAGGGTGGAACCCAGAATCCTACACCTTTTATACACTTCTTTGAATCTTTTACCAGGAAGTGTACCTGGAGTGAATCTGTGACCTTTTACTTTAAAAGGTAAATATATATGTTATTTACCAGCTGGGAGGTCCGTATGGTGAAATACTGTGACCGAGGTCTTGAAAGTACTGAGCGAGGCCCTCTGGGCTGAGGTCAGCATTCAAGGCCGAGGTCACGGTATTTCACCATACGGACCGACCTTAAGCTGGTAAATAATAATATTTATTTTTTCTTTACCAAATTCTAACAGAAAACGAGAGCGCCCGAAAGGGAAAACGGAGCTGAGCCGCCATTTTGAATCCTCATTCACGGCTGTAATGCAAATGGCTTCCTCCTCAGTATACAAGTGCACTTCCATGGCAGGAAAAAACCTACATTTTGCTGCCTATGTCGTCCCCTATTTATACAAAATTGAGTCATTCAGGATTCAGCCATGTTTTTGCTCAGCGTTAGCAGCAGTTAGAGGTTTTTAGCTTTCTCCTGAAATGTTTTCTTTTATTTCTTCTTCCTCAGGGTAGTAAAACTCGTTTTCGCTGTGAACACTGTCATTATCGCTATCCATGCTGTAAAATTAATGCTATTCTCCTGAGAAATGCTGGCAAAAATTTATAAGATTTTTGATAATCATATAAATAAATCTTATAAAAAAGATAAATGTTGAAAAAAATGCTATTATGTTTGTTGTTGTTGTGAACGAGCGAGTCACCAGAGGTCCATAACTGGGGTCTGTATCGTAGGATATGGACCCACTCGCCAGCCAATCAGAGCTCAGGATTTGATGGAAACCGGAGTGCGAAAAAAATAAAGCCCAATTATTTATGTTAAATCATTTTAAAGGTCGTTATTTCCACATGTCCAGGTGAAAGATGTAGAATATATATTTATATATTTACTCACTGGCTGAAAGCAGAGCTCCCGATGAGTGTGACATCCAGAGCAGTCACTCATTATTCATGTTGTGGGTGGAGCCGTCACTCATTATTCATGTTGTGGGTGGAGCTGTCGCTCATTATTCATGTTGTGGGTGGAGCCGTCACTCATTATTCATGTTGTGGGTGGAGCTGTCAGCCCAGGAAGCTGTATTAGTTCTGCTCCAGATACTCACCGTGGTGTTTATATTCCCCTCCATCAGAGTTTAGTGCGGTGTGTTATAAAGCTCATCCTGATGTGTGGTTCATGCACAGTGTAAAGTGTGTGTGTGTGTTGTTTACTGAGTGTGTGTTGTTTGTGTTCTGTGCACTGTTTGAACTGTGGTTTAGTCCAAGACTTTGAGTGCAGAAGCTAATGGTGCACGCTTGGTGAACGTGTAGAGCTTTGTTTGGACCCTCGGTTGGGTGGCGCGAGATGTGTAACGTTCCGAGTAGAGTCTGTACACATTACTCTGCAAAACTGTGCATTTGTTTACAACCAGGTTTCATTAATTATTGTTTTGTGTTCTTTAGTTGTTTGGTGTTCGTTGTTCGATGCTATACTCATGTTCAAGAGGAATAAAACTCATCTGCACCTGTCAGAGACTCTCTGCTGCTGTTCTTAATGCTGAGGGCTGCTGCAGTGTTGGGAAATAATCCCATGTTGTGCTGGATAAAAACCCATCTGTCTTATGGAAATAAAGTTACACATTTCGTTGTCCGGTGGTCAGGTGTTTGAGATCCGTTGCCCTGCACCTGCGCTCTGGTTCCCTGTGGTGGAACACCGACGCCCATACAGTCACAAAAGTTAAAAAATCAGGTCAGTGCTTTACAATGTTCTCTTCAGTCTGGAGCTCTGTTATTAAAGGTACTAAAGACAAGGGTACCACCCCAGAGACGAGGAAAGGTCCAGGTCAGGACCCTGTTTTTCTGAGCGTGTGCAGTCCTGTATAAAGTCTCGTCTTTCTCTCATGCGATGTTTCTCTTCTCGTCTTCTGTAGAATAGTGAAGTGCCTCGGAGGCTCAGGACCAGATTCCTCCTCCGTTTTTGTCTTCTTCAGGAACGTAGTTCTTGTTTTTCAGCCATTAGGAACGCCGCTCTCAGCACTTCGTTCCCCACACGGCCGTGTCGGCTCGCTGCTGCTGTAATGTGGAGATGAGCTCAGATTTCAGCTGGTTTGTGTGTTGAAATGTTTTGAGTCATGCAGTGAGGTGTGAAAACACAGGGTCACTGAAAAGCAGTTCGCTTTGTTCATATGGAAATGAAACCCTTTAAACAGGAGGCTGAGACGACGACATGTGGGTCATTAACATGTCAGGCTGTGAGGGACGGCGCCATGTTGAACACCCGCACTGAGCAATGATGAAACGCATCTCTCGCTGTAAACGGGATTATTATTAACGCCGTCTCTTCATGCTCCCCTACATGCTGAATATTTTATTGCATGATATTATTACTGTAATTACCACAATTATGAGTTCTGATCATTTGTACCTGTGACTCACTTTTAGTTAAAAAAAAAAAAAAACTTAAAAAACCCCTAACCCCCTCTGCTCTGACTCCACCCCTCAATGCATAGTAACGAGATGTTTAGCAGAATACTTTGAGCCCTGATCAGTTGGATTCGTATCTGTAATGTGAGAAATCCATTTTGGTCGTCAGTTACAGATTCACTAAACTGAGTGCAGATTTGAGATGGAGAACATTATGACGTTAGCGTACGATGAGCTCAAACAGTAAAATGGTGGTGTGATGTCAGTTGAGGAGCTCAGCAGCTGCAGGGCTTTTCTGTTTGTGTTTTGAGTGGTGTTTTTCTCTCGACAGCGTATTCTTCAGGAATGGCTATGGACTGGTCTGCAGAGCCGCTGCTGTGCTGACAGACGCCTGATGGAGCCTCGCGGCTGGACTACAGACGTGTCGGCTGGACTACAGAAGCTTCAGCTGGAATTTTGATCGACGCTGCCTTGTTTGATCAAAATACTGATTACAGACCAGATGTCTGGATTAAAGACTAAACAAACTGCAGACGGAGTCGTTTCAAGAGGTCACTGCCATACTAAACACCACACGGAGGTATTAGTGAGATGCACAGCTGGATTAAACTCTCAGCTGTAGTGCCGCATGTTACAGATGGCAGGTCTGGATTAGAGACCACACGTCTGCTTTATAAATCACACGGCCGGGTTAAACACTTCAGAATAAGACTAGAGACGTTTTTCAGCCCCTGGCAGATTACAGAAGGCTGGAGGGGATTTACAGAGCGCAGATTAGCGACCGCACAGCTGGATTAAAGATCACACTGTGGATTTGGAGAACACAAAGCCGAACCCTTCTCCAAAGATCAGGATGTTCAAATCATGTCTGCATTAGAGATTAGAAAGCACACCGGTGGATTAAAGACCTTTGGACAGGAATGAGAGATGTGTGTATTGGATTAAACACTGACTGTCCTCCGGCCAGCTGACTGAGGCTCCTCCTCGGCTGATTTGGAGCTCTGGCTGGATGTTTTGTTTCTCTCACTCCATAGCTTGTCATTGTGTGTTTTTATCAGATGGAGGATGTGTGTGTGGGTGTGTTGGGATTAAAGTCGCACTCCGTACTGGTGATTCTCCTGTAAAAATCTCCTGTATTGAGTCACAGAGCCGGAACCTGAGGAACCTGTGCTGCCGCTGCTCGCACACCACATGCTGACCTTTTTAAACTCTTTTCTGGTCTCTGTGTCCCCGATCACTCAGACTCGTTTTACTGCACTCCTTTTTTCCTCATTAACCTCGTCTCTCAGGTTCTCTGACTTCCTGCGACTGTGTGGTGCTGGCTCACGCTGAAAGCATGTGCTTTTGTTTGTGGTTTTTTTGTTTGTTTTTTTAAATATATATAAGGGCACATCCTATTTTTCCTGTGTCTTGTTTACATGTGTCTGGTGCACGAACAATCACAGACCCAGAAAGTGTGTTACATTTATGAGAAAGTGGCCAAGTTTGAGTTTTATTTTCTAAAATCTGCACTTTTATGGACAATCTTCTGTTCCTTTCTCTCGACAAACTTCTCTAAAGATTACGGCCTCCTCCTCCTCTCTGTGTGTGTGTGTGTGTGTGCGCGCGCACGTGCGTGTGTGTGTACAGTAAACTGTGAACCTGTTTGTCTGGTTTGACAAAGCAGGAAACAAATAAAAGGAATTAAAGGAAATGAAATCCAAGCGTGTTGGAGGAGGAGCTGAAAAACTCAGCGAGGCTTTTTTTGGCAGTTTATATTTCATTTATCCCTCAAAATTCTTCCTGTAAGTTTCTAATAAAGTGGAAAAAGTTGGAATGGTGAAGATCTGGCGTGTGAGTGTGTGCAGTTTTTGTCAGGAATTTCGCAATCAGTGTTTTTCTATGAGTCAGAGCATTGCTGGGTTAAAGGGCGGAGCTTCCAGTCTGGGGGTGTGGCTTTATAATTATAGCTCCACTGCCATCAATGAATAAATCACAGCTGATGGTTATAAAAATAAACACAATTCATCCATTAACACACATTACACACTATAAAGACATTAAAGATGTAAATAAATGAAAAGGAAAAAGTTATAACTCATAACTGGATAATCTACAGTTACACAGTGTTTAAATAAAGTCTTTGTAGCATTTTCAGTGGACACACTCTCCCAGACATTCAGACACACATCGTTTGTCTGGTTGGGGAGAGAGCTCCCTTCCGCCGCTCTCTCCCTCCTTATATAGGGCGCGGTCACTGGGGAAGACACACAAACACAGGTTAATTGACATCAGGTGCAGTGATTCTGCCACTTACCTTCCCTGACTCCGCCCTCTGGTCACAGACCGACGCTTGACCACGCCCCTGCTGCCAGTCTTATTTATATAAATTATTTCATTAGTTAGCAAACTGAGCTAAAGTAAGGATAAGCGTGCTGGTCGGCTTGTGGAGGTATTTATATATTATTTTATATACATTTATATATAGGGTGGCACGGTGGTGTAGTGGTTAGCGCTGTCGCCTCACGGCAAGAAGGTCCTGGGTTCGAGCCCCGTGGCCGGCGAGGGCCTTTCTGTGCGGAGTTTGCATGTTCTCCCTGTGTCCGCGTGGGTTTCCTCCGGGTGCTCCAGTTTCCCCCACAGTCCAAAGACATGCAGGTTAGGTTAACTGGTGACTCTAAATTGAGCGTAGGTGTGAATGTGAGTGTGAATGGTTGTCTGTGTCTATGTGTCAGCCCTGTGATGACCTGGCGACTTGTCCAGGGTGAACCCCGCCTTTCGCCCGTAGTCAGCTGGGATAGGCTCCAGCTCGCCTGCGACCCTGTAGAACAGGATAAAGCGGCTACAGATAATGGGATGAGATTTATATGTAAGCATTTACATACAACCCCAATTCCAAAAAAGTTGGGACACTGTGTAAAACATCAATGTGATGGAGTGCCTGTCGCTGCAGCTGAGCATGTGCTCTGACTGCCATACCAACGAGACTGGCTCTTTGGTGTTGTGGTCAGGGTGCAGGTTTGGTATCCTATAGACCTGGATTCAAGGCAGGATAAGGTGACTGTTCTCTTGCTTCACTACAATCAATAAAAACAGAATGTGATGATTTGTAAATCATGGATGCCTGTGATCTTCAGGCCCTCAGGAGACACTGCATTAAAAGCAGACATGCGTCTGTAGTGGAAATCACTGTTCGGGCTCAGGAACACATCAGAAAACCATCGTCTGTGAACACACTTCATTACTGCATCCACAAATGCAAGTTAAAACCAGATATAAACAATATCCAGAAACCCCGCCCCCTTCTCTGGACCTGAGCTCTTTTATGATGGACTGAGGCAAAGTGGAAAACTGTCCCAAGGTCTGACGAATCAAAAGTAGAAATTCTTTTTAGAACTCATGGACCCCACGTCCTCCAGGCTAAAGAGGAGAGGGACCATCCGGCCTGTTATCAGTGCACAGCTCAAAAGCATTCAGCATCTGTGATGGTATGAGGGGGCGTTAGTGCACATGACATGGGTAGCTTGTACATCTGGGAAGGCATCATTAACGCTGAATTATATAAACACGTTTCAGAGCAATATGCTGCCATCCAGACAAAATCTTTTTCAGGGAAGGCCTTCCTTCTTTCAGCAAGACAACACCAAACTGCTTTCTGCACATATTAAAGTTGCATGGCTCCATAGTAAAAGAGTCCGGGTGCTAAACTGGCCTGCTGCAGTCCAGATCTGTTTCCCATTTAAAACATTTGGTGCATTATGAAGCGCAAAATATGACAAAGGAGACCCCGAACTGTTGAGCAACTGAAATTGTATATCAGGCGAGAATGGGACTCTTTCAAAACTACAGCAGTTGGTCTCCTCAGTTCCCAAACGTTTACAAAGTGTTGTTAAAAGTAGAGGTGATGCAACACGGCAGTAAACATGCCCCTGTCCCAACTTTTCTGAAATATCAAATTCAAAATGAGCATATATTTTTCAAAAAACAATAACATTTCTCAGTTTCAACATCTGATATGTTGTCTTTGTACTATTTTCAATGAAATATAGAGTTTCCATGATTTGCAAAATATCACATTCTATTTTTGCATCCCAACATTTTTGGAATTGGGATTGTATATCCATTAAAACCAGTAAAAGATAAATACCTGAGTAGTGTTTTGTGAGCATTCAGAGAAAATGTTAAAAATGAGTGTTAAAGATAATTAATTATTGCATTAAAACTGCACAAATGTTTAGAAAGTGAATTAAACCTGAAAGTTTTATGAGGATTCCTTATCAGGTCACATGAGGGCGCTGTGATATCACAAACACACACACACACACACACACACACACACACACACACACACAGAGCCAAGGGGGGGCCTTTCTGTGTGGAGTTTGCATGTTCTCCCCGTGTCCGTGTGGGTTTCCTCCGGGTGCTCCGGTTTCCCCCACAGTCCAAAGACATGCAGGTTAGGTTAACTGGTGACTCTAAATTGAGCGTAGGTGTGAATGTGAGTGTGAATGGTTGTCTGTGTCTATGTGTCAGCCCTGTGATGACCTGGCGACTTGTCCAGGGTGAACCCCGCCTTTCACCCGTAGTCAGCTGGGATAGGATCCAGCTCGCCTGCGACCCTGTAGAACAGGATAAAGCAGCTACAGATAATGGATGAATGAATTTATATATAATGTTTTTTGAAAGTTAATATCTAAAGGAAATGAAAACTCTCGGTAAGTAAAGTGTTTTTTCTGATGCCGTGTCTCAGTGGCCTTTAATTAAAATGTCTTCAGAATTGATTTAATGTCAAAATAATCATAATTTTCTCCATGATTTTCTGCACACATTTATATCAGACTCGTGAATTTCGCTTATTTAGGATGCAGGAAATCCTTTGGTCAGTGTTTAGTTGAACGTTTGTTTAACACCATGAGACACTGGATGAAGGATTTCTCTCGTTCCTCGAGCAGCAGCAGGTTTATAATCACACTCCCTGTGGAACCGATTCCCTATCAACACCTCGGGAAGGGTTTCACTGAGAGACAGAGAAATATCTCCTATTTCCTATCTAGAGTGTTTATACTGTTTATATTGTTTGTTTGTTTTTTTCAATTTATTCTCATCTCATCTCATTATCTGTAGCCGCTTTATCCTGTTCTACAGGGTCGCAGGCGAGCTGGATCCTATCCCAGCTGACTACGGGCGAAAGGCGGGGTACACCCTGGACAAGTCGCCAGGTCATCACAGGGCTGACACATAGACACAGACAACCATTCACACTCACATTCACACCTACGCTCAATTTAGAGTCACCAGTTAACCTAACCTGCATGTCTTTGGACTGTGGGGGAAACCGGAGCACCCGGAGGAAACCCACGCGGACACGGGGAGAACATGCAAACTCCGCACAGAAAGGCCCTCGCCGGCCCCGGGGCTCGAACCCGGACCTACTTGCTGTGAGGCGACAGCGCTAACCACTACACCACCGTGCCGCCCCCAATTTATTCTATTTTTATTTATTGCATTGCCTGTTTGCACCGTGGGTCAGAGAGGACTGAAATTTCATCTGTGCTGTATGTCGAGCATGTAGAGCATATTTGACAATAAAGTTGACTTGACTTGACTTGAAAAAAACTTCTACACTCAGCCTGAGTGAGACATGCCACCTACACACACACACCTGACACCAGGTTAAATCCTTTCATTACAGGAGGGAAAATACACAGCTTCACAATGGAACCTGAAGCCACAACATCTCATAACTTCTCTTTGATTGTGTGTGTCTGTGTATGTATGTGTGTGTTTGTTTTATGGTGTCAGTGCTGATAAGTCGGTGTCCTCAGTGTCTGTCTCTGCTTGTCTCACACTCCAATAAACTTCGTCATCAGGATTCTATCAGCTCCATAAATACTTTGTGTGGAAACACACACTGTAGTGATCATCACTGTGCTGTACTTCCTCTGTAGGGTACACACTGTACACTGAGCACTCTGTAATCCCCCTCTGTAGGGCCCCTCTGTATTCACTGGGGGACATGTGACACATCTGAGCGAGAGATAAAATGATGTCACTGACTCTACCTGATAAAGGTATAAAGACAGAATTCTCGTTCATTTCAAGGGAACGGTGTTCTGGCATTGGAGCTAACACTGCTCTGAAAAGTCACATGACCAACAACTCGCTGAGCTCTAGAACCAATTTGTACAAATTAGTGTTTCCAGAACTGACTGCTCTCATGGAACTGGTCACATCTAATATCTGGAGTGTGATCAGACAAAGTGAAGTGCACGCCTGCGTTTGGCCTGATCTCAGTAACGCACCGTGAGAATTTGACAGAAACTGCAGGAAGTATAAATTTTTACCCCCATTTTTTTTTTTTTGTAAACAAGCCGGCTTTCTCAGATTTTCCCCAAATCCACACCATATGTTAGGGAGGTCCAGGCTGCCAAGCAGTGTGAATTTGGTGTCCCTATCATCACTGTCCTAAATGGAGATTTGAGCCTCTGATGTGTTGTAATATATTCAGCAGGTTTCCAGATGTTGGGCATCAGAGCGTTCACTTCCAGCAGGACTGATCACATTTCACTTCCTGGAGGTCAAAATGCAACAGCTGGGTTTATTGCAACAAGAAGATTCCATTTTATATCTAATGTGTCAAAGACTATAACCTGAAATGGTGTAAAATTGTGACTTTTCTGTTTGATTAAATCCAGAATTTGCCAGAATGTGCGTTACTGTCAGCGTTCCTGTGAGCCAGAGTTTGGGAATGTTTTACTCATACAAACTTAACTTTTCCTGTTTTCCCAGTGAACAGATCTAAACTCACATACCACTTCTGTCTTGGCCTGGTGTGTGTGTGTGTGTGTGTGTGTGTGTGTGTGTGTGAGAGATTCAGAACAGTAAAATGATTAGTTTATTGTCTCTGTGCTTGGCACTGCTGCTGTAATAAACTGAATAATATCACTATCATCATTACCATCACATCAATAAACAAATTACTGATGTCGGATAAATAAATTTATTAGGGATAAAATTAGTTCATATGTTTATAGTCTTTATTTTTCTGTAAAGCTGTTTTGTGACACTGTTGGTTGTTAAAAGCGCCATACAAATAAACTGACATTAGAATAAAAGTGTGAGGAATTTCTGATCCTCGGCGTGAGAGTGGTGTTTGAAACAACTTCATCACATTACAGAAAGAGTGCTAAAATATAAATAAAAGGGAACTGTTCCTTTAAGTAAGAGCAGATTTCTTTTTAAAAAAGTGAAAAGAGAGAAAAGTTTGCTGGATGAAAAATACCAGAAGATCAGCAGTTGTTTTTCCTCCAGAGTCTGAAGGTCAGGAGGGAAAAAGCCACCAAACTACATTCATAAGGTCATATGACCATCACATTAAACATGAATTTAATTCAGTTCAGTGCAAATTTATTTAGAAAGTAAATACAGAAAGTGTTGCGGGGTATTTGTGACCTCATTCGGTTATGAAACCAGTTCCCTCTGAGTTCCACTTAAACTCACGGCCCTCACTCCTCACCACGCTGCAGACACGATCCTCACACCGTTCTCTATCATCACACCTCACAGACTCAGGAGCAGACGAATGATCAGTGCCCTCATCAACCCTCTGCTGTTGTCCCACTCTCACACAATGGTGGTATCTGAGCTTTGGAACTGCCAGTGTGCTGTGAAGAAACCTGACTTCATCTCTGCTTCAGCTTCCCATGATTCTCTTGTCTTTCTGGCATGAACTGAGACCTGGACATCTCCACAAAACTCAGCTACACTGGCTGCTCTATCCTCTGCTCTTGCTTTCTCTCACACTGCACGAGAATCTGGCAGGGTTGGTTGTACAGGTCTGCTGTTGTCTTGGAGATGGTGCTCTACTGTCTCATCTCAGCATCTCATCCTTCAAATTCCACGCAGTTACAGTTTCCTCTCCAACCGACCTTCTCATCATTGTCATCTTCAATCCTCTTGGTCCCCGAGGGGGTGTTCTTGAAGAAATGGACACACTCCTCATTCTTCTCCCTACTGACCCTAATGACCACACCCCTCTCACTATTCTGGGAGACTCCAACCTCCCCTCTGATGAGCTCCAGTCCTTCTCCATCTTCTGCATTCCTTCTCCCTCCCACTCAGGAAATTGCCTGGACCTGATCTTCAGCTGCCCCTCCCCAGTTATCCCAGCAATCAGATCCCATCACTGCTAGCCCACTCCAGATCTCTGATAATCACTTGGTATTCTTCACCATCACCCTCCCTGTCCTGCCCAAAACCAGCCATCAGTATTTGTCTCCCACTCGCTAAACCTTGCACTCTATCTCCCCTTCGTCTGTAGATTCCTGCATTCTATCCATCACCCCTTCCAGACCCTGACTCCTTTTCCTCCCTGCCATTGGAGTTAGCCACAGACACTCATCTCTTCATTTTCCTCATCCATGGATCTCCAATGCCCTCTATCTTCTAAACCCAGGAAGACTTCTTGTCCTGCTCCTTGGCAATTGGATGTGTTGCACAGCAATCAGAGAGAATTAAGAACAGTAGAAAGAAAGTGGAAGAAAATCACAACTCCACACTGATCTCGTCTCTTACTGTGCTCTTCTCTCCAAATTCTCATCTGCCTTTTACAAGGAAAAGCTGGAAACTTTTACATAAGATCCTTGCAAGCGCCACAACATCTTTTCTTCTCCACTTCACCCGCCATCTCCTCCTGCTCCATCCTTCCTGACTGCTGAAGACTTTGACCCTTTTAATGATGGGAAGATTGAAAAAAATCTGTCAGGCCCTCACTCCGATCCCAACTCCTTCACTACACACTCGGAACTCCACTTCTCTTTCACTGGCACATTTTTTTCTAATCTTACAACAGAAAAGATCCTGCAAGCCATCTTGTCCCGCAATCCTACCACCTGCCTGTGAGATCCAATCCCATCCACAATCCCATTCATCACTGCTATCATTAGTGGCTCCATAACAACTGCATTCAGGAAAGTAAGAGTTAATCCCATCCTGAAGAAACCCACTCTGAATCCCTCAGACATCAGCAACTACTGACCAGTATCATGTCTCTCTTTCATTTCTAAAATCCTTCTACAGTCAACTGTCAGAGAGAATTAAGAGAAATAACTGTCAACTGTGCAATCAACAGTCTCTCTGTCTCTCACAGAAACAACTCCAAGATCCGAACCAGTCGGACTTCAGAGCAGCGCATTCCATGGAGACAGACCTTTCAGCAGTCTTTTGTGACCATTACTTATGGCCCTTTTCCACTACCCTTTTTCAGCTCACTTCAGCTCGCTTCAGCTCACTTCAGCCCGACACGGCTCGCGTTTCGACTACCAAAAACCAGCACGACTCAGCTCGCTTCAGCCCTGCTTAGCCCCTAAAACTCGCACCGTTTTGGAGTGGGGCTGAAGCGAGCCAAGCCATGCCGAGTGAGGCTGGGGGCGTGAGCAGACACTCCCCTGTGCACTGATTGGTGAGGAGGAGTGTCCTCACATGCCCACACACGCCCCGCGAGCACGCTGGGATCTGTAAACACCGCAAACCCGGAAGAAGAAGAATTACGAATTACGAGAATTATGAAGCCTTATGCGCCTCGCCTCATCTATACGCTCTTGCCAGTATCTGCTGGCGTTGTCGGTGACAACAAGCCACAGCACCAAGACCAGCAACACTAACGACTCCATGTCCTCCATGTTTATTGTTTACTATCCGGGTCGTGAGACTACCGCTTAAAAGCTCACTGAATCAGTGACATACAGAGCATCGTGGACGAGTTCGCGGAGCGCAAGGCTCGTCGTATGCCCTTCAACTAATGCGCGCAGTAGGCTATTGATGTTTTATTATGAGCCATGTACAGTATGTCGCCTAATGTTTTTTTGTTTCTGAGTTACATGTTCGTTTGAAGGACTTAATGTACAAAATAACATAGTTGCACCCCGGAGTGTTGAAATTGGTAAACACAGTGCATTCAGTGAGGTTTGCACCGCCCTCCTTTTATTTCTGACTCTTCCTGTCACCACTCTGAGCGCTCATTCGTATGCCCTTCAAATAATGTGCGCAGTATAGGCTATTGATGTTTTATTATGAGCCATGTACAGTATCCTAATGTTTTTTGTTTCTGAGTTACATGTTCGTCTGAAGGACTTGATGTACTAAATAACATATAGTTGCACCCGGTAGTGTTGAAATTGGCAAACACCGCAGTTGCGGACATTTTGTAGCCTAAAATGATGTTATGATAAGCTTTAATAAAGGGCCCGGTCATTTGCCCCGCCCCCGGCCCGGCTCTGACTTGTTCCGCCACTGTCACTGATGTCACTGTTTGCGCTGCTTAACGACATCACGTGACGTCCACCCACTTTCGCTAACTCTACCCAATGTGTCCACCCACTTCCAGCCAGCACGGTTCAGCGCGGTTGTAGTCGAAATGCAACTCCAACAGCCCCGCTCAGCTCGACTCAGCTCGACTCGGCACGGCACGGCTCAGCCGCGTTTGTAGTGGAAAAGCGGCATAAGAGTTTTTACTAATCGCAGTTATGAACAAGAAGTGAGACAACTGTGTCCATCTTCTGCTTGTTTCTGTAAGAATTGTGCAGTTGTCTGTAAAGGCCTGATAAGGAACAGAACTGAGGAACCGCACGTGACTCACAGAGGCCATGTTCTTCTGTAATGTCTGAACAAATATGCTGAGTGAAGCTGAAGACCATAGCCAATCATGAATGAATGATGAATCATGCTTAGAATGTAAACATTGGTAGTATAGATGACTTTTTTTTAATAATCAGTGATTGTCTTTTTGTTTCTCTAAAAACCCACGGACTCAAACTGATCCCTGTCACGCACATCAGCTGGGAAATAAAGAAACATTTGCTTGAGCAATTCACTGATCTGTCTGTGCATTTATTTAGATAAATATAATTTCCACTCTGTCATCACTGCAAAGCTACAGGCTGCAAGATCAGCCAAACTGCCATCAGTCCTCATCCTCCTCCACCTTTCAGCAGCACCTGACACATTCCACCATCAGACTCTCCTGTCCATCCTCATGAGTCTTGGAACTTGTGGCACAGCGTGGCAACGGTTTGCTTCCCACCTGGAAGGTCAGTCATACCAGGTGACATGGAGGAGACTCTCCACTGGTGTCCCACAAGGCTCAGTACTTGGTCCTCTTCTGTTGTCCCTCTAAACATGATCTTTTGATGAGGTCGTATTCTCACATGGGTTCTCATCCAACTGCTATTCATCTGATGCTCAACTCATCCTCTCCTTCCCTCCCTCAGACTGATGTTTCTGCTCAGATCTCATCCCAGGTGATTCATCCCCATGCCAGGATCTTGTGACCTCCCTGGACACCTCGCTGATCTCACCTTCTGTCACTGTATGCAACTTTGGGGTAACCATGGATAACCACATGTCTTCTCACATTGCTAAAGTGTCACTTATGTCGGTTTCTCCTTTACAGCATCTGAACAATTGTCCATTTCTGTCCACAGGTCATTCAGGTGCTTGTTAGTCAGTTGAGGATCCTCACAAAGACAGAAATACAAACAATAGAAAATAAACAAATGTAAATAATGACAGATGATGATGATTATTGATGATGATCTGTAATGGTGTGACATAATTAGGAATGTGCACAGATTTTAGTAAAATCACTCTGAGTGTTTATTGTGCCCGATGTCGACAGAACACCAGAGAGAAAACATGAGGGAAAAAACTAAACAGGTCCAATTCCAGTCAGTCCAGTATGAAGTGAGACAGAACAGAAAGAACCAGTTTAGTGATCAATCATCTGACCAATCAGCAACCTGCATTATGTTCATTTTTCACTGTTATTTCTGAAAGCTTTATTATAATTCTGAATAATAGTTGAACATGTTAAAGGTTCTGAGTGTACAGTTGAATTCTGGCTAAAATTTTCTGTGTCTGTTGCTGACGGAGTCTCGAGATGTTTCGCTGCTGCACACACACACACACACACACACACACACACCCTGTATCCTGTGTGTAAATGTTTTGCCAAGATAAAAAGCGTCCCACATTTTACGATTCCAGAGATTGTCGAAGCAAGTGAGCAACAATATCACGTGACCACTGTGGGGTGTGTTTGAGCTACTTTTAACCAAAACAAGTTGACATGAGTCCGCAAACATGGTGGACTCGGATCTCCTTCCAGTAGAAAAGAAAAGGAAAGCCTGCCTAATGAGTGTAACTGCAAGATAGAGCAAGGTCATTTTTCTGGACAGATAACTAAATCATTCTAGCTAGCACTTAGCGATCTTAGCCTTAGAGTGCATGGGCTCGACTCCACAGTAGCGAGTATGGAGTTCTACACCTAATGTTTTAATCTTACAGAGAAAGAAATGAGAACACAAATGCAAGAACAGAGAAACGATATAAATATTTGTCTTTTGTTTCATGGATCTGTTCGCAAATGTCAACCACAAATTACATCCCTGAGACTCAAAACTCTCTGAGGTCAATGCAGAGTCACAATGTTTTCTGCGTGTCGCCATCTTGGTGTGACGCAGTTCCATAGTTATGCTAATCAGTGAAAGCTCCTTGCATTTGGCTGTTTTCTGTTTCCGTAGGGATAAACCGTTTACCTCAGGAGGGAATAAAACAGTCCCAAAATGGAGAAAAGCAACCCTCAGCACATCAAAATGATCACATCCCATTTGTGTGTTATTGTTCTTGTGAGACAGAAGAAAATGCCATGCACAGTAAAAAAAAAATTTAAATTTCAGATGATTTTTCAGTCAGCACCTTTAACTATGACCTGCAAAACACAAACACACCACAGTTCTTCACTAAAAAGACTCATTTTCCAAATTGTGATTTATATAGTTTGTAAATTAAATATGAGTAAATACGAGTCCATCTTGGCAGCACGGTGGTGTAGTAGTTATCACTGTCGCCTCATAGCAAGAAGGTTCTGGGTTTGAGCCCAGCGGCCGACAGGACCCTTTCTGTGTGGAGTTGGCATGTTCTCCCCATATCTGTGTGGGTTTCCTATGGGTGCTCCAGTTTCCCCCACAGTCCAAGTCAAGTCTATTTGTATAGCGCTTTTAACAACAAACATTGTCGCAAAGCAGCTTTACAGAATTTGAATGACTTTAAACCTGAGCTAATTTTATCCCTAATCTATCCCCAATGATGAAGCCTGTGGCGATGGTGGCAAGGAAAAACTCCCTCAGACGACATGAGGAAGAAACCTCAAGAGGAACCAGACTCAAAAGGGAACCCATCCTCATTCGGGTGATAACAAACAATGTGACTATAACATTTTTAACCGTTTTAAAATGAAGTCAGTTTCGTTGATGTTATAAACTCTTCATTGATGGAAACTTGAATGCAAAACTGTTCATGACAACTGCAGTCCTAAAGTTAGCAAGTCAACTGTAGTCCTCAGCCATAAAAGCATTACTGTAAGAGTCCAGAGCATCTTCCAAGTGTGACTTGTCCATATGGGGCCGTCCTCCACAGGAGCGATGTGATGAGACTCCAACCAGACACAGGGCACCAGGATGGATCAGGCAGGTCTGAGGAGCAGAAAAGGTTCAGCATTTTGCTCCCAGGATTGACATGTAACTCAAAGGGACAGATTTGGGGGGGGGGGGGGGGGGAGAAAACACACGTTGTTAGGTATGCCCAATGTCACCTGAATAAGTAGGAACAGTATACATATTGCACTGAGTACAAGCAGGGACTCCGGCAAAACGAACTATGACAGCATAACTAAAAGGGGAGAGCCAGAAGGTAACACAGGCATGAGGGGCCCCAGGACATAAAGCAGCAGCCACTACACCATCAACAAACTCGAGTGAGCAAGCGAGTGGGGACTGACAGCATCCATACATCCCAGTTTACCAAAACACTCAGTGTCTGAGGATCCTCCAGATCTACACCTTTACTCAGCCTGCAGCTGGGGAGAGTGCCCACCCTCTAGAAGACATCATGTATTGTTCCAGTTCCCAAAAAGAATCAGCCCAGCAAGCTGAATGACTTCCGACTGGTGGCACTCACTTCACATCTGATGAAGACATTGGAGCAGCTGTTCCTCAGCCTCCTCAGACCCCAGGTACAACATGCCCAGGACTGTCTGCAGTTTGTGTACCGGGCAGGTGTCGGTGTGGAAGATGCCATCCTCTACCTGCTACACCGAGCCCACTCACATCTGGATAAGGGAAATGCCACAGTGAGGATCCTCTTCTGCCCCTTTTCCACCAAAGCAGTTCCAGGGCTGGTTTGGGGCCAGTGCTTAGTTTGGAACCGGGTTTTCTGTTTCCACTGACAAAGAACTGGCTCTGGGGCCAGAAAAACCGGTTCCAGGCTAGCACCAACTCTCTGCTGGGCCAGAGGAAAGAACCGCTTACATCAGCGGGGGGGCGGAGTTGTTAAGACCAACAACAATAACAAGACCATGAAAGATCGCCATTTTTAAGCAATGAGAAGCAGCAGCTGTACAAACGCGAAGTCATCCATTATTATTATTGTTGTTGTTGTTGCTGCTGCTTCTTCCGTGTTGTTTTTGCTTCTATATTCACGCCAAGGTTTATGCAAACGTAGCGATGTAACTGACATATACAACAATGTAACTGACGTATACAGCGACGTAATGACGTGGCTTCCCTTAGCACCGCGAGCTATGGAAAAGCAAACTGGTTCTCAGCTGGCTCGCAAGTTGAACGAGTTGTGAACCAGCACCAGCACCGGCCCCGAACCAGCCCTGGAACTGATTTGGTGGAAAAGGGGTATTCTTGAACTTCTCGAGTGCCTTCAACACCATCCAGCCCCTATTGCTTCAGGACAAACTGAACAGGATGCGAGTGGACCCCTGCCTGGTCACCTGGATCTCCAGCTACCTCACTGACAGGCCGCAGTACGTCAGGCTGGAGGACATCACATCTGACACTGTGATTAGCAGCACCGGAGCACCCCAGGGCATGGTGCTGGCCCCTCTTCTCTTCACCCTGTACACCACGGACTTCTGCTACAACTTGGAGCTGTGTCACATTCAGAAGTTTGCCTATGACACAGCTATCGTGGGGTGTATCAGTGATGACAGAGAGGAGGAGTATAGGAGCCTGGTGAGGGACTTTGCTGTGTGGTGCAACAGGAACCATCTGCAGCTCAACACCTCGAAGATCAAGGAGCTGGTCATTGACTTTGGGAGGTCCAGACCAAGGTCACGACCAGTTCTGATCGAGGGAGTCGAGGTGGAGGCTGTGGATTCCTACAAGTACCTTGGGCTGTGGCTGGACAGCAAGCTGGACTGGACCTGTAACACCAATCACTTATACAGGAAGGGACAGAGCAGGCTATACTTCCTTAGGAGGCTGCGGTCCTTTAACATCTGCAGGAAACTCCTGTGGATGTTCTATCAGTCTGTGGTCGCCAGTGTCCTGTTTTACACCGTGGTGTGCTGGGGGGAGCAGCACATCCAAGAAGGACACATCCAGGCTGGACAAACTGATCAGGCGGGCCGGCTCTGTGGTCGGCATGAAGCTGGACTCTCTGGTGACGGTGGCAGAGAAGAGGACTGTGGACAAACTATTGAACATCATGGACGATGCCAGTCACCCTCTGCACACCGTCATCAGCAACCAGAGGAGCCTGTTCAGTGACAGAATGCTCCTTCCCAAGTGCAGGATGAACAGACTCAAAAACTCCTTTGTTCCTCACGCCATCAGACTGTACAACTCCTCTCTGGGGGGGGGGGGGGGGGGGGGGTAACAGGAGGACAGAGGACGGGAAGGAGCAGTAGCCTAGCCTGACAATAAGCAATACCGGACAATGTGCAATATAAATGTGCAATATAAAGTGCAATATAAAGAGCAATATCTCTCCTGCTGCCCCCCTTCTCCCTTTTTCCCCCTCCTCTCTCTCCCCCTCCCTCTCTTCCCCATATCTTATTCGTTTTATATTTGTATATGTAAATACTTAATTTATTTTAATTTATCTAGAAGTTTTTCTCTATTTCTTTTCTCTGTTTATCTGTAATGATGCTGCTGGAATCTTAATTTCCCTGAGCGAACCCGCCCAAAGGGATCAATAAAGTTTTATCTAATCTAATCTAATCTAATCTAATCTAATCTAATCTAATCTAATCTAATCTAATCTAATCTTTACCTCATAAACACCATTAACACAAGGCTTGACTAAACAGATATGTTTTCAGCCGAGACTTAAACACTGAGACTGTGTCTGATTCCTGAACACTACTTGGAAGGCTGTTCCATAACTGTGGGGCTTTGTAAGAAAAGACTCCGCCCCCTGATGTAGCCTTCACTATACGAGGTACCAGCAGATAGCCTGCACCTTTTGATCTAAGTAGGCGTGGCGGGTCATAGAGGAGCAGAAGTTCACTCAGGTACTGTGGTGCGAGAACATTCAGTGCTTTAAAGGTCAATAGTAGTATTTTATAATCAGTACGAAATTTGATTGGGAGCCAATGCAGTGTGGATAAGACAGGGGTGATGGGGTCGTATTTTCTAGTTCTAGTAAGGACTCTTGCTGCTGCATTTTGAACTAACTGGAGCTTGTTTATGCACTTATTGGAACATCCAGACTGTAAGGCATTACAATAATCCAACCTGGAGGGAACGAAAGCATGAACTATTATTTCCACGTCATGTAGTGACATTAAATTTCTTATCTTTGCAATATTTCTGAGATGAAAGAAAGCTATCCGGGTGATGTTATCAATGTGAGTTTCGAATGAAAGACTGGGGTCAATAATCACTCCGAGGTCTTTTACTGCTGCACGTGAAGAAACAGAAAGTCCATCCAGAGTTACTGTGGAATCAGAAAACTTACTTCTAGCTGCATGTGGTCCGAGTACAAGTACTTCAGTCTTGTCAGAGTTAAGCAGAAGGAAATTAATAAGCATCCAGTGTCTAACCCCTGACTGCTCCCCGGGCGCTCTGGTGTGGCTGCCCACTGCTCTGGGTGTGTGTGTGTGTGTTCACTGCTTCAGATGAGTTAAATGCAGAGGATAAATTTCACTGTGCTTGAAGTGTGCATGTGATGAATAATAAATAATAAAGGTTTCTGTTTAATAATGTCCTTCACACATTCCTCAGTTCTATTCAGCTGGTGTCTCTCATCAGGTTTTATGTGTCTCATCATGTTTTGTGTGTTTATATGATTTAATGTTGTGTGTGTGCGTGTGTGTGTATGTGTGTGTTAATGTGTTTTAATGTTGTGTGTGTGTGTGTGTGTGTGTGTGTGTGTGTGTGTGTGTGTGTGTGTGTGTGCGTGTGTGTGTTAATGTGTTTTAATGTTGTGTGTGTGTGTGTTAATGTGTTTTAATGTTGTGTGTGTGTGTGTGTGTGTGTTACAGGGACGGAGCATAAAAGGAGGAGGAGAGCAGAGAAAAGAGGCTCCCGACCAGAATGCACGTGTGTGTGCGCACATATGAGGCTGAAAAGATATATATATATATTTTTTTTTGCGGTCCAGTTTCCATCAAATCCTGTGCTCTGATTAGCTGGCAAGCATATCCGTATCGTTATGGACCCCGGTAATGGACCTCTGGCAACTCACTCGTTCACAACAACAACAAACATCGTAGCAATTTTGGTCAACATTTATTTTCGCATTTCTCAGGAGAATAGCATTAATTTTACAGCATGGATAGCGATAACGACAGTGTTCACAGCGAAAGCGAGTTTTACTCCCCTGAGGAAGAAGAAATAAAAGAAAACATTTCAGGAGAAAGCTAAAAACCTCTAACTGTTGCTAACGGCGAGCAAAAACATGGCTGAATCCTGAATGACTCCTATCTGTATAAATAGGGGACGACATGGGCGGCAAAATGTAGGTTTTTTCCTGCCATGGAAGTGCACTTGTATACTGAGGAGGAAGCCATTTGCATTACAGCCGTGAATGAGGATTCAAAATGGCGGCTCGGCTCGGTTTTCCCTTTCGGGCGCTCTCGTTTTCTGTTAGAATTTGGTAAAGAAAAAATAAATATATTATTTACCAGCTTAAGGTCGGTCCGTATGGTGAAATACTGTGACCTCGGCCTTGAATACTGACCTCAGCCCAGAGGGCCTCACTCAGTACTTTCAAGACCTCGGTCACAGTATTTCACCATACGGACCTCCCAGCTGGGAAATAACATATATATCTCTCTTAACAAAAATTAACAGTGGTAAGAACTTCAGGCCCTGCCTGCCATGCTTCTGTACTCCACCCACATCAGGGGTTTGCTACAGTGTGTGTGTGTGTTAATGTGTTTTAATGTTGTGTGTGTGTTAGTGTGTCTGTGTGTTTTGTGTCTGTGTTTGTGTGTGTGTGTGTGTGTGTGTGTGTGTGTGTGTGTGTGTGTGTGTTTTGTGTGTGTGTGGGTGTTTGTGTGTGTGTTCTTGTATGTGTGTGTTTGTGTGTTTTGTGTGTGTGTGTGTGTGTGTGTGTGTGTGTGTGAGTGTTTGTGTGAGTGTTTTTGTGTGGGGGGGTGTTTGTCTGTGTGTGTTTTTTTTGTGTGTATGTGTGTTTTTTGTTTGTTTTTGTGTGTGTGTGTGTGTGTGTGTGTGTGTGTGTGTGTCTGTGTGTGTGTTTGTGGGTGTCTGTGTGTGCGTGTTTGTGTGTGTCTGTGTGTGTGTTGGTGTGAGTGTTTGTGTGTGTGTTTTGTGTGTGTGTTTGTTGTGTGTTTGGTGTGGGTATGTGTGTGTGTGTGTGTGTGTGTGTGTGTGTGTGTGTGTGTGTGTGTGTGTGTGCGTGTGTGTGTTTGTGTGTCTTTGTGTGTGTTTTTAAGTGTATTATTTGTGTGAGTTTGTGTGTGTTCATGTATGTGTCATTGTGTGTGTGTGTGTGTGTGTGTCTGTTTTTTTTTTTGTGTGTGTGCGTGTATTTCTGTGTGTTTTTGTGTGGGGGTTGTGTGTTTTTGAGTGTGTGTGGGTGTGGTTTTTTTGTTTGTGTTTTTTGTGTGTGTTTGTGTGGGGATGTCTGTGGGGGAGTGTCTGTGTGTGTTTGTGTGTGGGTGTTTTTGTGGGGGGTTGTTTTGTGTGTGTGTGTTTTGTGTGTTTTTGTGTGTTTGTGTGTGTGTTTTTGTTTGCATGTGTGTGTGGTTTTTGTGTGTGTGTTTTTGAGTGTGTGTGTTGTATTTGTGTTTTTGTGTGCATTTGTTTGTGTGTTTTGTGTGTGTTTTTTTTGTTTGTATGTTTGTGTGTCTGTTTGTGTGTGTGTTTGTGTGTGTGTTTGTGTGTGTGTTCATGTAT
>NC_083587.1:69434048-69436548 GCF_027579695.1 Neoarius graeffei
GTGTGAGTTTGTGTGTGTTTTCATGTATGTGTCATTGTGTGTGTGTGTGTGTGTGTGTGTGTGTGTGTGTCTGTTTTTGTGGGAGAGGTTTTTTTTTTTGTGTGTGTGTGTGTGTGTTTTTGTGTGTGTTTTTATGTGTGTGATTTGTATGTTTGTGTTTTTGTGTGTGCATTTGTTTGTGTTTGTGTGGTTTGTGTTTGTGTGTTTTTTGTGTGTCTGTTTTGTGTCTGTTTTGTGTGTGTGTGTGTGTGTGTGTGTGTGTGTGTGTGTGTGTGTGTGATTTTGTGTGTGTCTGTTTTTTGTGTGTGTGTGTGTATGTGTTTTTGTATGTGTGGTTTTGTGTGTGTGTGTGCATTTTTGAGTGTGTGTTTGTCTGTTTGTGTGTGTGTGTGTGTGTTTTGTGCCTGTATTTGTGTCTGTGTCTTTGTCTGTGTGTGTTTTGTGTTTGTGCGTGTTTGTGTGTGTGTGTGTGTGTGTGTGTTTGTGTGTGTTTTGTGTGTGTGTGTGTGCGTGCTTGTTTTTGTGTTTGTGTGTGCTTGTGTGTGTTTTTTGTGTGTGTGTTTGTGTGTATGTGTGTTTTTGTATGTGTGTTTTGTGTTTGTTTTTGCGTATGTGAGTTTTTGTGTGTGTTTTGTGTGTGCATGTGTCTTTTTTGTGTGTTTTTGTGTGTGTGTTTTGTGTGTGTGTTTTGTGTGTGCATTTTGTGTGTGTGTGTGTGTGTGCCTTGTGTGTGTGCTTTTTTGTTTGTATATTTGTGTGTGTGTTTGTGTGTGTGTTTGTGTGTGTTTGTGTGTGTCTTTGTGTGTTTTTAAGTGTATTATTTGTGTGAGTTTGTGTGTGTGTTCATGTATGTGTCATTGTGTGTGTGTGTGTGTGTGTGTGTGTGTGTGTGTGTGTGTGTCTGTTTTTGTGGGAGAGATTTTTGTGTGTGTGTGTTACCTGTGTCTGTGTGTGTGTTGCCTGGGTGTGTGTTACTTGTGTGTGTGTGTGTGTGTGTGTGTGTGTGTGTGTGTGTGTGTGTGTGTGTGTGTGTGTTGCCTGTGTGTGTGTGTTTTTGTGTGTGTTTTTATGTGTGTGATTTGTATGTTTGTGTTTTTGTGTGTGCATTTGTTTGTGTTTGTGTGTTTTGTGTGTGTCTGTTTTGTGTATTTGTGTGTGTGTTTTGTGTGTGTGTGTGAGTGTGATTTTGTGTGTGTCTGTGTGTGTGTGTGTGTGTGTGTGTGTGTGTGTGTGTGTGTGTGTGTGTGTGTGTGATTTTGTGTGTGTCTGTTTTTTTTGTGTGTGTGTATGTGTTTTTGTATGTGTGGTTTTGTGTGTGTGTGCATTTTTGAGTGTGTGTTTGTCTGTTTGTGTGTGTGTGTGTTTTGTGCCTGTATTTGTGTGTGTGTCTTTGTCTGTGTGTGTTTTGTGTTTGTGCGTGTGTGTGTGTGTGTTTGTATGTGTGTGCGTGTTCTTGTGTGTGTTTTGTGTGTGTGTGTGCTTGCTTGTTTTTGTGTTTGTGTGTGTTTGTGTGTGTGTTTTTTGTGTGTGTGCTTTGTGTGTGTGTTTGTGTGTATGTGTGTTTTTGTATGTGTGTGTTTTGTTTGTTTTTGCATATGTGAGTTTTTGTGTGTGTGTTTTGTGTGTGCATGTGTCTTTTTTGTGTGTTTTTGTGTGTGTGTTCTTATGTGTGTGATTGTGTGTGTTTTGTGTGTTTTGTGTGTCTGTTTTGTGTGTGCATTTTGTGTGTGTGTGTGTGTGTGCCTTGTGTGTGTGCTTTTTTGTTTGTATATTTGTGTGTCTGTTTGTGTGTGTGTGTTTGTGTGTTTTTAAGTGTATTATTTGTGTGAGTTTGTGTGTGTGTTCATGTATGTGTCATTGTGTGTGTGTGTGTGTGTGTCTGTTTTTGTGGGAGAGTTTTTTTTTTTTGTGTGTGTGTGTGTGTGTGTGTTTTTATGTGTGTTTTTATGTGTGTGATTTGTATGTTTGTGTTTTTGTGTGTGCATTTGTTTGTGTTTGTGTGGTTTGTGTTTGTGTGTTTTTTGTGTGTCTGTTTTGTGTGTGTGTGTGTGTGTGTGTGTGTGTGATTTTGTGTGTGTCTGTTTTTGTGTGTGTGTGTGTGTGTGTGTGTATGTGTTTTTGTATGTGTGGTTTTGTGTGTGTGTGCATTTTTGAGTGTGTTTGTCTGTTTGTGTGTGTGTGTGTGTGTGTTTTGTGCCTGTATTTGTGTCTGTGTCTTTGTCTGTGTGTGTTTTGTGTTTGTGCATGTTTTTGTGTGTGTGTGTGTGTGTGTGTGTGTGTGTGTGTGTGTGTGTGTGTGTGTGTGTGTGTGTTTGTATGTGTGTGTGTGTGTGTTTTGTGAGTGTGTGCGTGTTCTTGTGTGTGTTTTGTGTGTGTGTGTGTGTGTGTGTGTGTGCGTGCTTGTTTTTGTGTTTGTGTGTGCTTGTGTGTGTTTTTTGTGTGTGTGCTTTGTGTGTGTGTGTGTATGTGTGTTTTTGTATGTGTGTTTTGTGTTTGTTTT
>NC_083587.1:69446548-69451548 GCF_027579695.1 Neoarius graeffei
GTGTGTGTGTGTGTGTGTGTGTGTGTGTGTGTGTCTGTTTTTGTGGGAGAGGTTTTTTTGTGTGTGTGTGTGTGTGTGTGTGTGTGTGTGTGTGTGTGTGTGTGTGTGTTTTTGTGTGTGTTTTTATGTGTGTGATTTGTATGTTTGTGTTTTTGTGTGTGCATTTGTTTGTGTTTGTGTGGTTTGTGTTTGTGTGTTTTTTGTGTGTCTGTTTTGTGTCTGTTTTTGTGTGTGTGTGTGTGTGTGTGTGTGTGTGTGTGTGTGTGTGTGTGTGATTTTGTGTGTGTCTGTTTTTTTTTGTGTGTGTGTATGTGTTTTTGTATGTGTGGTTTTGTGTGTGTGTGTGCATTTTTGAGTGTGTGTTTGTCTGTTTGTGTGTGTGTGTGTGTGTGTTTTGTGCCTGTATTTGTGTCTGTGTCTTTGTCTGTGTGTTTTGTGTTTGTGCGTGTTTTTTTTTTGTGTGTGTGTGTGTTTTGTGAGTGTGTGTGTGTTCTTGTGTGTGTTTTGTGTGTGTGTGTGTGTGTGTGTGTGTGTGTGTGTGTGTGCGTGCTTGTTTTTGTGTTTGTGTGTGCTTGTGTGTGTGTTTTTTGTGTGTGTGCTTTGTGTGTGTGTTTGTGTGTATGTGTGTTTTTGTATGTGTGTTTTGTGTTTGTTTTTGCGTATGTGAGTTTTTGTGTGTGTGTTTTGTGTGCATGTGTCTTTTTTGTGTGTTTTTGTGTGTGTTTTTATGTGTGTGATTGTGTGTGATTTGTATGTTTGTGTTTTTGTGTCTGTGTTTGTGTGTTTTGTGTGTGTGTGTTTTGTGTGTGTGTTTTGTGTGTGTGCTTTTTTGTGTGTGTTTGTGTGTGTCTTTGTGTGTTTTTAAGTGTATTATTTGTGTGAGTTTGTGTGTGTGTTCATGTATGTGTCATTGTGTGTGTGTGTGTGTGTGTGTGTGTGTGTGTTTTTGTGGGAGAGGTTTGTGTGTGTGTGTGTGTGTGTGTGTGTGTGTGTGTTACCTGTGTCTGTGTGTGTGTTACCTGGGTGTGTGTTACTTGTGTGTGTGTGTGTGTGTGTGTGTGTGTGTGTGTGTGTGTGTGTGTTTGCCTGTGTGTGTGTGTTTTTGTGTGTGTTTTTATGTGTGTGATTTGTATGTTTGTGTTTTTGTGTGTGCATTTGTTTGTGTTTGTGTGTTTTGTGTGTGTGTTTTGTGTGTGTCTGTTGTGTGTTTGTGTGTGTTTTGTGTGTGTGTGTGTGTGTGTGTGTGTGTGCATTTTGTGTGTGTGTGTTTTAGTATGTGTGGTTTTGTGTGTGTGTGCATTTTTGAGTGTGTGTTTGTCTGTTTGTGTGTGTGTCTTTGTCTGTGTGCGTTTTGTGTTTGTGCGTGTTTTTGTGTGTGTGTTTTTATGTGTGTGTGTGTCTTGTGAGTGAGTACGTGTTTTTGTCTGTGTTTGTATGTGTGTGTGTGTGTGTGTGTGTGTGTGTGTGTGTGCGTGCGTGTTTTTGTGTGTGTTTGTGTGTGTTTATGTGTGTGTGTGTGTGTGTGTGTGTGTTTTGTGTGTGTGTTTTGTGAGTGTGTTTTTTGTGTGTGTGCTTTGTGTGTGTTTGTGTGTATGTGTTTTTTTGTATGTGTGTGTGTTTTGTGTTTGTGTGTGTTTTTGCGTATGTGTGTTTTTGTGTGTGTGTTTTGTGTGTGCATGTGTCTTTTTTGTGTGTTTTTGTGTGTGTTTTTATGTGTGTGATTGTTTGTGATTGTGTGTGTTTTGTGTGTGTGCGTTTTGTGTGTGTGTGTGTGTGTGTGTGTGTGTTTTGTGTATGTGTATTTCTGTGTGTTGCAAATTGTGTGACGCGCAAATTTCAGTTTTACTCCTAGGCTTACAAGGCATATATAAGTCCTGGTAAGTCTAATCGCCTCTCACACTTAAGCCAGCTCCGCCTCCGTCATTAAGACAGGTGCCACCTGGGGTCCCGGTTTTGCAACTGGGTGATAAAACGAAGCTCTGGCACCAGGTTGTGAAGTAGCCTCTTCCAGGCTGGAGATAGTTATAAAAGGCAATATTGTTAATTGTTTTTGTTTTTGTTTTGTGTGTAAATGGATAACATCAGAGTTTTAGTACCAAAGCATACACATCATAGGTTCCGTCTTGGAACAATCAAGCAATGTTCAGACCTGCAAATGTGAAAGCAAGTTAGCGGATTGTGTGACACGCTGTAAGAACTTATCACAGGATATAATGTGCATGCAGGAGACTCGTATAAGGGGTGAGGGCAAGATCTGCTTTGAAGATTGTGTTTTGAAGGGTTGGCGAGTTGTATACAACGGCATGAGTGTGTCACGGGCAGGCATTGCCTTTATTTTGGCACCACATGTCCAGCTCTTGGATTTCGAACATGTAATGGTAGGTAGAATGACTATGGTCAGAGTGAAGGTGTATGGAGTAAAGTTGATGATATATTGCTGCTACTGCCCAACTGAAGAACACAGTACCTCCACAAAGGAGAACTTCTACAGTATATTAAGTAGAGCCATGCAGAAAATGAAAGAAAACCATCCTTCCTGTAAGATCATTGTGGCCGGAGATTTTAATGCGGCCATTGGTAAGGACTGTAACCATGGCAACTGGAGAGAAGTTGGATCTTACCATGATACAGACATAACCAGCTTTAATGGCACAAAACTCCTCAAAACTGCTGAGTGTAACCAGCTCTACATCTTAAACACTATGTTTTCAACACGATCACACGAGCATAGGTGGTCATTTCACTCTAACCTTGGATATAAGTGTCGGCTAGACTACATCCTGGCTGACTGGTATGTAAGACTTGCTACAACCCCGATTCCAAAAAAGTTGGGACAAAGTACAAATTGTAAATAAAAACGGAATGCAATGATGTGGAAGTTTCAAAATTCCATATTTTATTCAGAATAGAACATAGATGACATATCAAATGTTGAAAGTGAGAAAATGTATCATTTAAAGAGAAAAATTAGGTGATTTTAAATTTCATGACAACACATCTCAAAAAAGTTGGGACAAGGCCATGTTTCCCACTGTGAGACATCCCCTTTTCTCTTTACAACAGTCTGTAAACGTCTGGGGACTGAGGAGACAAGTTGCTCAAGTTTAGGGATAGGAATGTTAACCCATTCTTGTCTAATGTAGGATTCTAGTTGCTCAACTGTCTTAGGTCTTTTTTGTCGTATCTTCCGTTTTATGATGCGCCAAATGTTTTCTCTGGGTGAAAGATCTGGACTGCAGGCTGGCCAGTTCAGTACCCGGACCCTTCTTCTACGCAGCCATGATGCTGTAATTGATGCAGTATGTGGTTTGGCCTTGTCATGTTGGAAAATGCAAGGTCTTCCCTGAAAGAGACGTCGTCTGGATGGGAGCATATGTTGCTCTAGAACCTGGATATACCTTTCAGCATTGATGGTGTCTTTCCAGATGTGTAAGCTGCCCATGCCACACGCACTAATGCAACCCCATACCATCAGAGATGCAGGCTTCTGAACTGAGCGCCGATAACAACTTGGGTCATCCTTCTCCTCTTTAGTCTGAATGACACAGCGTCCCTGATTTCCATAAAGAACTTCAAATTTTGATTCGTCTGACCACAGAACAGTTTTCCACTTTGCCACAGTCCATTTTAAATGAGCCTTGGCCCAGAGAAGACATCTGCGCTTCTGGATCGTGTTTAGATACGGCTTCTTCTTTGAACTATAGAGTTTTAGCTGGCAACGGCGGATGGCACGGTGAATTGTGTTCACAGATAATGTTCTCTGGAAATATTCCTGAGCCCATTTTGTGATTTCCAATACAGAAGCATGCCTGTATGTGATGCAGTGCCGTCTAAGGGCCCGAAGATCACGGGCACCCAGTATGGTTTTCCGGCCTTGACCCTTACGCACAGAGATTCTTCCAGATTCTCTGAATCTTTTGATGATATTATGCACTGTAGATGATGATATGTTCAAACTCTTTGCAATTTTACACTGTCGAACTCCTTTCTGATATTGCTCCACTATTTGTCGGTGCAGAATTAGGGGGATTGGTGATCCTCTTCCCATATTTACTTCTGAGAGCCGCTGCCACTCCAAGATGCTCTTTTTATACCCAGTCATGTTAATGACCTATTGCCAATTGACCTAATGAGTTGCAATTTGGTCCTCCAGCTGTTCCTTTTTTGTACCTTTAACTTTTCCAGCCTCTTATTGCCCCTGTCCCAACTTTTTTGAGATGTGTTGCTGTCATGAAATTTCAAATGAGCCAATATTTAGCATGAAATTTCAAAATGTCTCAGTTTCGACATTTGATATGTTGTCTATGTTCTATTGTGAATACAATATCAGTTTTTGAGATTTGTAAATTATTGCATTCCGTTTTTATTTACAATTTGTATTTTGTCCCAACTTTTTTGGAATCGAGGTTGTACAACAAACTGCCGAGTATACCCGATGCAAAGTCAAATATTTGACTCTGACCACCAAATAGTAGTCATGAGTGCCGTCTTTCCAACAAAGAAAGAAATACACAAGATGTTCCGGAAATCCAGAGCTCACCAAGCACATCTAGATATAAGAGCACTAAGGGCTGATCTCAATATTCAAGGCAAGTACAGTGAAAGGCTAGATTCTCTTCTATTGGGAGATACTCAGACAAACAGACAACTGGATGATTTGGAGGAACGTATAACCGAGGCTATATTGACAGCATCTAAGGAAACGATACCACCACAAACCAAGAAGGAGATGGATAAGCCTTGGACTGACCACACCTATAGAGACCTAACGCAGAAACTCCTGGCAGAGAAAGACCCGGTAAAGAAAAAGATCTTGTACTATGAGACTAGAAAGATGTGTACAAAATTAAAGAATGCCTATTTAAAAACAAGGCAGATGAATTGAATGTTGCTAGCGAGCAGAGAGACACAGAGAAGGAATTCTGGTTAATGAAGGAGTATTCATCATTGTCACGGCTCAACAAACCACTGGTTCTAACAAGAAAACTTGAAGAACATTT
>NC_083587.1:69456548-69481548 GCF_027579695.1 Neoarius graeffei
CTTAGTGCTGCGAGATCAACATATTTCTCCTCCCTAATAGAAGATAACAAAAATAATCCTAGATTCCTATTTAATACTGTAGCAAAATTAACCAGGAATAAGTCCACTATCGACACATGCACACCTGCAGTATGGAGTAGCAACGACTTCATGAATTTTTTTAATGACAAAATTGAGAATATCCGACAAAAAATTCAAACTACTAATTTAAGGTCAGACAATGTAAGTGACCCTGTAGTTAACAATATAACTGTATCAGATCAGCAATTAGAATGTTTTACTGCCCTTAGAGAAACTGAATTACTTTCATTAATCTTGGCATCAAAAGCCTCAACTTGTGTTGTTGGAGCCATATTTGAGATTGATAGAAATTTGCTTTGAGTTGCTGGCAACCTGTAAAAGAAAAAGATTTTTAGTTAGTTATACTTACCTGTTATGTTTATACGCCTACCTCTTTGTTTATATACTTACTCCTTATGTTATGTATACAACCCCGATTCCAAAAAAGTTGGGACAAAGTACAAATTGTAAATAAAAACGGAATGCAATAATTTACAAATCTCAAAAACTGATATTGTATTCACAATAGAACATAGACAGCATATCAAATGTTGAAAGTGAGACATTTTGAAATTTCATGCCAAATATTGGCTCATTTGAAATTTCATGACAGCAACACATCTCAAAAAAGTTGGGACAGGGGCAATAAGAGGCTGGAAAAGTTAAAGGTACAAAAAAGGAACAGCTGGAGGACCAAACTGCAACTCATTAGGTCAATTGGCAATAGGTCATTAACATGACTGGGTATAAAAAGAGCATCTTGGAGTGGCAGCGGCTCTCAGAAGTAAAGATGGGAAGAGGATCACCAATCCCCCTAATTCTGCACTGACAAATAGTGGAGCAATATCAGAAAGGAGTTCGACAGTGTAAAATTGCAAAGAGTTTGAACATATCATCATCTACAGTGCATAATATCATCAAAAGATTCAGAGAATCTGGAAGAATCTCTGTGCGTAAGGGTCAAGGCTGGAAAACCATACTGGGTGCCCGTGATCTTTGGGCCCTTAGACGGCACTGCATCACATACAGGCATGCTTCTGTATTGGAAATCACAAAATGGGCTCAGGAATATTTCCAGAGAACGTTATCTGTGAACACAATTCACCGTGCCATCCGCCGTTGCCAGCTAAAACTCTATAGTTCAAAGAAGAAGCCATATCTAAACATGATCCAGAAGCGCAGACGTCTTCTCTGGGCCAAGGCTCATTTAAAATGGCCTGTGGCAAAGTGGAAAACTGTTCTGTGGTCAGACGAATCAAAATTTGAAGTTCTTTATAGAAATCAGGGACGCCGTGTCATTCGGACTAAAGAGGAGAAGGACGACCCGAGTTGTTATCAGCGCTCAGTTCAGAAGCTTGCATCTCTGATGGTATGGGGTTGCATTAGTGTGTGTGGCATGGGCAGCTTACACATCTGGAAAGACACCATCAATGCTGAAAGGTATATCCAGGTTCTAGAGCAACATATGCTCCCATCCAGACGACGTCTCTTTCAGGGAAGACCTTGCATTTTCCAACATGACAATGCCAAACCACATACTGCATCAATTACAGCATCATGGCTGCGTAGAAGAAGGATCCGGGTACTGAACTGGCCAGCCTGCAGTCCAGATCTTTCACCCATAGAAAACATTTGGTGCATCATAAAACGGAAGATACAACAAAAAAGACCTAAGACAGTTGAGCAACTAGAATCCTACATTAGACAAGAATGGGTTAACATTCCTATCCCTAAACTTGAGCAACTTGTCTCCTCAGTCCCCAGACGTTTACAGACTGTTGTAAAGAGAAAAGGGGATGTCTCACAGTGGTAAACATGGCCTTGTCCCAACTTTTTTGAGATGTGTTGTTGTCATGAAATTTAAAATCACCTAATTTTTCTCTTTAAATGATACATTTTCTCACTTTCAACATTTGATATGTCATCTATGCTCTATTCTGAATAAAATATGGAATTTTGAAACTTCCACATCATTGCATTCCGTTTTTATTTACAATTTGTACTTTGTCCCAACTTTTTTGGAATCGGGGTTGTACTTACCTGGACCTAAACACCCTCTGTCTGGCCCAATGCACCTGTGATGGGGGTGGTACTGTGAAACCCCTCCCACCGACGCGCATTGGTGGCGTGAATCACAGATTTAATTGGTACACTCACAGGTGCCTCGCAGACAGAGTGTGAGTAGGACACAGTTTTCGACCGCATAGCGTACCCTCTTAGTTTATACCCTTTTTTACCTTGTTTGTTGGATTCATTGAAAGTCAACCGGACTGTGGAAAATAAATGGAACAACATCTCGTTTTATTTTACTCTCCGTGTGTGCTTACTTTGGAATGCGCAGCTAAACAACCCCACACTCTGCCTCGCGTGGCCAAGGAAATGTTTGGTATAAAAAAATGGCCACAACATTAGTCGAAAACTACTCCAAAGATTGACGCAGGAACAAAGGATTACAAACCTGGAAGATACCGTTGTGGATTATACGGAAGCAAGGACAGGAGAAAGTTTGCTGCGTGAGCCGACGTTTAAGGACACAGCGCAATGAAGAGACTTCACCTGGCATTGTGAGTAATTAATGAATGAACTTTTGGAAATTACTTTGACGGACACAAAAGCAGCAGAACTTTATTCTTTGATCCTCTATCATTTGTTAAAAATGGACAGTTAATTGTTTAAATTAAAATGACTGACACAGAAGCCCAGTGTGCCGTGGAAGCGGAGGAACTTTTAAAATCACTCTGTGCAACGTGAAGAGGAAAATTAGGAACATATACGAGGAAAAGCAATTAAATTATAGCCTTGCTTATCAAAAATGGAGATGTGGAAAAAGTAGAGCTGCTTATGAAAGACTTTGTAGCATACTTAAATGACTTTAAAGATGTACATGGAAAGGTGCAGGATCTTCTCGGCGAAGATGAAAGGGAGACTGATTACGTGGAGTGGTACGAGCCCCGAATGATGAACTTTGAATATTTTATGAAGGATGTGGACACTTGGAAAACGCAACAGCGCAAGCTGCAAGAGCTCGTTGACCACAAAGACAGTGTTTCCATTGTTTCCCGGGTCTCGACTAAATCATCTTCTTCCTCCTCCTCTTCTGTTAAAGTCGCTGCGGCTGAGAAGGCTGCGCTGGAGGTGCGCTCCAATGCTCTGCCTGCATTGCATGCACTGAAGATGGAAGAAACTGCTTTAAAATCAAAAATGGAACAACTAGAACTTAAGACAAAGCTGGATGCTGCTGACGCTAAGTTAAAAGTGTTGTGTGAGGATTCTGAACACCAGGGAAACGTAATGAATGAATATTACGATCAGAACGTGCCCCACACGAATGAACACACTCTCACTGATGCATCTGCCATTGAATATGCTCCCGTTACCACAGTGCCCAGGACACCATTGCAAAAGGCGGTGAAACACATCAGCAAAGGTGAGCAATTACCAACTACTTCATCTAGCCCCCATGGTAACTCTAGTCATAACAATATCACAGATCTCAGTGCTATCATGTTACAAACACAAAAGGAGCTCACGGAATTAATGTTACAGCAGCAAAATCTCTCATTATTGCCACAGAGAGAAGTGCCAGTGTTTAATGGAGATCCACTGTCTTATCAGTCATTTGTACACACATTCAAGTATATCATTGAAGACAAAACAAGCAATTGCCAGGATCGGCTTTATTTTTTAGAGCAGTTTACATCAGGGCAGGCCAAAGATCTAGTGCATAGCTGCATGCATATGAACCCTTGCCAAGGCTACATTGAGGCCAAACAGCTGCTTGAACAACACTTTGGCAATGAAATGAAAATAGCTAATGCCTACATTGAAAAGGCCTTGAATTGGACACCCATTAAGCCTGATGACGGAAAATCATTACAGTCATATGTTCTATACTTGAGAGAATGCCTTAATGCCATGAACGACCTGGAGCACATGGATGAATTAAATGTTGCATCCAACTTGAAATTGCTGTTGTCAAAAGTTCCATACAAACTGTGTGAAATATGGCACACTATAGTGTATGAATCTGAACAGAAAAGGACTCGCATTAAATTCAGACAACTCATGGAATTTCTGGAGACCCAGGCCAACATCTTGCTGCATCCCATATTTGGGGATATCAAAGATCCTGTCCCAGTCAAAAGCGTAATATCAAAATCAAGACTGACCAGTTTAAAGACTCCCAAGAAAAGCTTTGCAACCACTATGGCATCAACTGTGGGCCAAAAACATAGACAGCTACCTACCTTGCCAACATGCAGTTTCTGTGATGATGCCCATTCAGTCATTTACTGCACCAAGTTTGCATTGGAGCCTCATGTTGTGAAAGTAGAACATCTGAAAAACAACGGTCACTGCTTTGGCTGTCTTAGAAGGGGTCACATGAGCAAAACCTGTCAGAAAAGACTAGAATGCCAAACATGTAAAGGAAGACAACTCAAACACCCCCGTGGAAAGCACTCAGGTGTCAGTGAATCATGCAGCAACAGGGGCCAGTAACAACTGTGCTATGGCCATTGTACCAGTTCAGATCAAAGCGGCAAATGGAAGTAAGACCCGCTTCAAAGATGTCATTTCAGGCCTATAAGAGCTTACTGAAGGAGAAGGAGGCATTGGAAGCTAGCTTGAAAGTGCTGACTGTGTCTGCACAGTGCCCAGCACCCACCGAGCATGCTGAAGACCATGGCTCACTTCACAGTGAAGACAGCCTGGATGCTGCTGAATCCGGTGTTGAAAGTGTCGTGACTAGCAGCAGCACTGCAGCAGATGAAGATCAGGTCAGTCGTGGAGAAGGTAACGCGATGCTTCTGCAGTCAGAGAAGAGCGAACTGGATAATGGCATCATATCTAGCAGCACTGCAACTGTGGAACAAACTGCAGAATCAGATCGCCGAGTGAACCAACTAAAGTCCCAGCTATCTACGTTGACCACCTCTTTGGCCACGGTTACACAGGAAAAGTCTCGCATGGAAGCCTCGTTCCAAGCAGATAAGTGCAAGATGAAGCAGGAGTTTGAGGAGGTTTGGGAGAAAATAGAGGAGGAGCATAAGCAGCACCAGTCTGAACTCCAGGTTGTACAGGAACAGCTTGCAGAGAGCAGAGCATGTGTGATTATGCAGCAACATCAGTATGATCAAGAACAACATGACCATGGCCACATGCTTTGTGAACTCCAAAAACTCTTGCAGGAGGAGAGGAGCCTTAGGCAGGATGCTGAACTTAAGTTGGAGGATGCCAGGAAAACCTTTGCAGAAACCATGCAGGAAAATGACCAGGGGATAGATTATGAAGAGCGGCTGAAGCAGATTACTCAGGAGTGTGAAACATTGAGAATGAGCCTGCAGGATCTGGAGGTTGCAAGAAACAAGCCTGAGCAGCAGGTGGTGGAACTGCAGCAAGAAATTGCTGATCTGAAGGCACACTTTAACCAGCAACTTCAACAAGAGATCCAAAAGGTTGCTCAGGCAGAAGCCTGCTTGCAGGAGCAGGCACAGCTAGAGGAACAGTGAGTTGCAAGTCTAGAGGAGTGGGTTTCTGAGCTGTCAGGGCTGTTGGGTGCCTGTGAGAAGGCCAGGCAGAAGGACCAGCAGAATGGTCAGAGGCTACGTGAGCAAATCCTCCAGCTGGTTGCAGAAAACAAGGCCCTAGCTCTTGCAGCCAGCACTACCAGGACCACCTAGTCTGACCTTGGCATTGATGAAATGAACCTGGACGTGAACACACTGAAGGACAAGCTGGAGAAGGTGAAGAAGCTGTTGCAGCTGGTTGCACAGAAATCTCCAGAACAAAGTTTGGAAATTGAGAAAATACTGGAGGAAGCAGGAGGCCAGGACATGGAGAAGGCTTCAGTACAGTATTATCAGCAAGAGCTGTGGCAGCTAAAGGAGGAGTTTGAACGCTACAAAGTGCGAGCACAGGTGGTCCTAAAGAACAAGAATGGCAAAGACACTGCTCAGACCAAGGAGCTTGAGGAAGCTCGGGATCAGCTGGCTGAACTGAAAGAAAAGTACATCAACCTGCGTATCCAGTCAGACGAAGCCAAAGTGATACACAAACAGCAGATTAAGGAGCACCAACAAGCACTGGCAGCCCTTCATCAGGCTCATAAGCACGACCTAGAGAAGATAGAGGCTCAGCACAGAGAGAACTTCTTGCATCTTGAGGAAGAGCTGCACAAGCAGAGGGCGCACACCATGGCATTACTCGAAGAGAAGGACCTCGAGCTGGAAAAACTATGAGCTGAAAGCATTCAGGGACAGATTATAAGTGATGGTGTAGCAGAGAGAGGAGATGTCGATTTTGAAAATGGCAGCTCTATGCATGAAGATTGTGAGATGATTGCTCACACTCTGAAGCTATCCAACCCCCTAAAAAACAATTTACTGCTGTATGCTGAACAGCTAGCTCAAAATGAGGTGGAAATTTCTGCTTTGCGCAAACAGAAGCATCAGCTGGAGGAAGGCTTGCATCAACTACAGGGAAAATTGTTTGCTAATGAAGAGAGGCACAAAGAGGAGATAGAGGAGTTGCAGGCACAGCTGGACAAGAGGATTCGTGACCAAAGTCGAGACGGTGCTAATTTAGAATACCTCAAAAACGTCATGTATAGATTCCTCACACTACAAGACTCAAAAGGACGTCAGCAGACGTTCACGGCCATCCTGACTATCTTACACTTCAGCCCTCAAGAAAGGCAGGTGGTCATGAAGCAGCAAGTACAGAGCTGGTGGACGCCCAGGAAGAGATGATGCTGTCCTTTAACATTCCTGTGCGTGCTCACACACCAGCCCATACACTTGCATTCATGGACTTCACAATTCTGCATCACATTTACATTCATTGTTTGCACATACATGGATTTTGCCATATTGCACTACATTTACATTGGACTTCAACTTTTTTCAACTTTTTTGAACCTTTTTGACCTTTTTGACCTGAAGGACTTTACTGGCGCACAAAAAAAAAAAAGAACAAAAATTTAAAAAAAAAACCAAAAAAACCCAAATGTAAACATTGTTGTGATTGATATTTGGTATTACCTGATGTATAGTGATGTAAGAACATCAGAAGTTCTATTGCATTTCATTTAGTACTTTTGGCTCCAGTTAACCTAACCTAACCTGCATGTCTTTGGACTGTGGGGGAAACCGGAGCACCCGGAGGAAACCCAACTGGTGACTCTAAATTGAGCATAGGTGTGAATGTGAGTGTGAATGGTTGTCTGTGTCTATGTGTCAGCCCTGTGATGACCTGGCGACTTGTCCAGGGTGTGCCCCGCCTTTCGCCCGTAGTCAGCTGGGATAGGCTCCAGCTTGCCTGCGACCCTGTAGAACAGGATAAAGCGGCTACAGATAATGAGATGAGACTTTTGGCTCCCTTTAGTAGCTTATGGCTTCCTTTGTATATATGGACTGATGTTATGGTTATGGAACATGAGAAGGTGTCTTGCATGGCATCTATTTAGTGTTGTATGGCTCCTTTTGGTAAATAATGTTAGTAATTGTCCTGCAGTAGCCATGACAATTAGGGGCCAGTGTGTTGGAGCCATATTTAAGATTGATAGAAATTTGCTTTGAGTTGCTGGCAACCTGTAAAAGAAAAAGATTTTTAGTGAGTTATACTTACCTGTTATGTTTATATGCCTACCTCTTTGTTTATATACTTACTCCTTATGTGATGTATACTTACCTGGACCTAAACACCCTCTGTCTGGCCCAATGCACCTGTGATGGGGGTGGTACTGTGAAACCCCTCCCACCGACGCGCATTGGTGGCGCGAATCACAGATTTAATTGGTACATGTAGCAACTCGGATGGGTGGGTGGAGCACAGAAGGACGGCAGGCCAGAACTGAGTTCACAAACATGTTTATTATAGCTTTTCAGCCTTAATTATACTTTTATACACACACATACACACGCACACACCAGTCGTCTGGTTGGGGAGCGAACCCTTTCTGCTCTCGCTCTCTTTCTTAAATAGGGCACGGTCACTGGGGAAGACACACAAACACAGGTTAATTCACATCAGGTGTAGTGATTCTGCCACTTACCTTCTCCGACTCCACCCTCCGGTCACAGACCGACGCTTGGCCACGCCCCCACTGCCACATACCCCCACCGCCCGACTCAGGCCGGGCAGCCGTCCGGCCCACAGCCGACTCCCCCCCGCTTGACGGGAGAGGAAGTCCGCCACAACCATCTGCGCCCCTGGCCTGTGGACCACCTTGAAGTTAAAGGGTTGGAGTGCCAGATACCAACGGGTGATCCGCACATTGGCATCCTTCATGCGGTGGAGCCACTGGAGGGGGGCGTGGTCCGAACAGAGGGTGAAAGGACACCCCAGCAGGTAGTAATGGAGGGCAAGGACCACCCACTTGATGGCCAGGCACTCCTTCTCTATGGTGCTGTAGTGCCCCTCACGCACTGACAGCTTACGACTTATGTACAGCACTGGGCGATCCTCCACCTCCTGGGACAAAACAGCCCCCAGCCCTCTGTCCGATGCGTCTGTCTGCAATATAAAAGGGAGAGAAAAGTCAGGGGAGTGTAACAGTGGCCCCCCACACAGTGCAGCCTTTACCTCAGAAAAAGCCCGCTGGCATTGCTCCGTCCACTGGACCGGATCTGGTGCCCCCTTTTTAGTGAGGTCAGTCAGCGGGCTGGTGACGTCCGAATAATTAGGTATAAACCTACGATAATAGCCAGCCAGCCCCAGGAACTGTCTCACCCTCTTTTTGGTCTTGGGCCTTGGGCAGGCCGCAATCACTACAGTCTTGTTAATTTGGGCACGCACCTGCCCATTGCCCAAGTGGAAGCCCAGATACCATACTTCCACCCGCCCAATCGCACACTTCTTCAGGTTGGCTGTAAGACCCGCCCGCCTCAGCGACCTAAGGACGGCCCTCAGGTGTTGTAGGTGCCGTGGCCAGTCATTACTATAAATAATGATGTTGTCAAGGTACGCGGCAGCGTAGGTAGCATGGGGGTGGAGGACCCTATCCATCAGCCCCTGAAACGTAGGGGGTGCCCCAAACAGCCCAAAAGGAAGTGTGACGAACTGGTGTAAGCCAAACGGTGTGGAAAAGGCCATTTTTTCTCAGGATAATGGAGTCAAGGGGATCTGCTAATAACCCTTTGTTAAATCCAGCGTCGAGTAAAAGCGAGCTGTGCCTAGCCGATTGAGCAACTCATCAATACGAGGCATTGGGTACGTGTCAAATTTAGACACCGCATTGACTTTTCTATAGTCCACACAGAACCGGACCGACCCGTCGGCCTTGGGTACCAAGACCACCGGGCTGCTCCAGTCACTGTGGGACTCCTCGACGATGCCCATTTCGAGCATGGCCTCGAGTTCTTCCCGAACCACTTTTTTCTTGTGTTCGGGTAGCCTGTAAGGGCGGCTATGCACTACCACCCCCGGGGGCGTCTCAATGTGGTGTTCTATGAGGTTGGTGTGACCGGGCAGGGGCGAGAATACATCCGAAAACTCGGTCTGCAACTGGGCAACCTCCGCGAGTTGGGTCGGGGAGAGGTGGTCTCCACAAGGGACCGGAGAGGTACGCGATGCCAATGTTCCCTTTTGAACCTCCAGCCCCAGCTCCACCTTCTCCGGAACCACCAACACCAACGCCACGGGGACCTCCTCGTTCCAGAGTTTGAGCAGATTGAGGTGGTAAACTTGTAACACCCCACCCCTGTCCGTTTGCCTCACCTCATAGTCAATGTCCCCGACTCGCCGTGTGACCTCAAAGGGTCCTTGCCACTTGGCGACTAATTTGGAGCTCGATGTGGGCAACAGTACGAGCACTTTATCTCCCGGTGCGAACTCCCTGAGGCGCGTACCCTTGTCGTACAGGCGGGTTTGTCGTTCCTGGGCCTGCCACAAATTCTCCTGGGTTAGGTGGGTGAGTGTGAAGTTTTGTGCGCAGGTCCATAACATATTGAATTTCATTTTTACTTGGTGAAGGTCCCTCCTCCCAATTTTCCCGCAGCACATCTAGAATGCCGCGTGGCTTACGCCCATATAATAATTCAAACGGGGAGAACCCCGTGGAGGCTTGGGGGACCTCTCGCACTGAAAACAACTAGGGTTCGAGCCACTTATCCCAATTACGTGTGTCCTCACTTACGAATTTTTTAATTACATTTTTGAGGGTACGATTGAACCGTTCAACTAAACCGTCCGTTTGTGGGTGATAAACGCTGGTGTGGATCGGCTTAATACCCAACAACCTATACAGTTCCTTTAGTGTATGTGACATAAACGCGGTGCCTTGGTCAGTCAGAATCTCTTTCGGGATTCCAACTCGGGAGATGATGCAGCAGAGTGCCTCCGCAATACTGCGTGCTGAGATATTGCGGCGAGCCACTGCTTCCGGGTATCGCATTGCATAGTCCACCAGAACTAATATAAAGCGGTACCCTTGTGTTGACCGATCTAATGGCCCAACGAGATCCATCCCAATTCTTTTGAATTGGGTCTCAATTAATGGGAGAGGGCGCAAAGGCGCTTTTGGAATGGCCGCTGGATTTACTAATTGGCATTCGTGGCACACCGTACACCACCTATGGACATCGCCGCGAATCCCTGGCCAATAGAACCGGGCCATTATTCGGGCTAGTGTTTTATCCTGCCCTAAGTGTCCAGCCATGGGATTAAAGTGAGCCGCCTGGAATACCAATTCCCGGCGGCTCTTCGGAATCAAAAGCTGCATGACTTGCTCTTTAGTTTGAGTGTCCTGCGTCACTCGGTATAATCTATCCTTCATAATCGCGAAGTAGGGGAAGGACGGGGTGGCTTTTGGCTGGAGTGTTTGACCATCGATTACTCTCACTTGGTCAAATGCATGCCGCAGAGTCTCGTCTCACGACTGCTCTAATGGGAAATCCACGAGGGATTCCCCAGGAGAGAGAGGAGGGGCCGGTGGCTCCTCACTCTGACGCAGAGATGACATAGACGGCTCTGCGACAGCTGCTCCCCACCAACGCGACACCGGGACCTCCCCTTCTTAAACTATGGCAGGACCCACTCTTCTAACCGCCGTCTTCACTATAAATTTTCCCCTCTGAAAAAAATGTGGACTGACACTAAAGGGTAGCTGTGACTATCCCCATGCACACACAACACCTTCACTAATTGTGCTCCCCCCAATGCCTCGTCTTGCACCCGGTTTTGGTGGATTGAGGTCTGATTACAACCCAAATCCACCAACGCCTGATATGTATCCCCTTGGATACTCACTGGTATGCGATACGCTCCGACCCGAACCACCACGCCCACTTCCATCGCCGAGCACTGCTGTTGGAGGTGGCCCGGCTCCCCGCACCACCAGCAAACCGGCCCAGGCTTCCTCTCTGCACTGGTGCTCTGGGGCTCACTCACCTGAGGGGGGGGAGAGACAGACACAGATGGGAGAAACAGGAGGGCACCGCGGGTTCAGCGGGCCGGCTGGGGTGGGGCCGGCCCCCACCTCCGCGGTGGGGGAATGGGGCGAGATGGAGACACAGGAGGAGAGAGAGAGAGAGGAGAGGGGAGAAGAGGTTGTCTACTGTCCTGCCGTCAGGACAGCCACCAAATGGTCCTCCGCCAGCTCGATTGCCTGATCCAGCGACGCCGGGCGGTGGCACTGGACCCACTCTGCAGCTCTAGCTGGTAGACGCACGATGAACTGCTCCAGTGCCACCTGGTCGAAGATCCCCTCGGCGTCGCGGTTGTCGGCCCTCAACCACCGCCCGCAGGTGTCCTGGAGTTGCTGGCCAAACGCGAACGGCCGACCGACTTCCTCCAAGCGCAAAGCGCGGAAGCGCTGCCGTTGTTGCTCGGGGGTGCATCCCACACGCTGGATGACGGCCCGGCGAAGGTCCGCATAGGCCAGCCAGCGGTCGGCGGGGAGCTGTAGCACGGCCAGCTGCGCCTCTCCCGTTAGCAGGGGGAGGAGGCGCGCCACGCGCTGTTCCATTGGCCACCCCAAGGTCTCTGCAACCTGTTCAAAGAGTGTGAGGAAGGCCTCAGGGTCGTCCTGCGGGCCCATCTTTGTCAGGGTGAAGGGGGATGGTCCCGCGGCGGTGGACCCCACCGACGCGAGGAGGTGCCGGAACGCCTGACATTCTTCCTGCTGAGCCAGCACCAGGGCTTTGAACCACTGTTCCTGTTCCCTCCGGAGGGCGACTAGTGCCTGGTGCTGGCTTTGCTGGGCCGTGACGAGGGCGTGGACCAGCTCGGCGAAAGGGGAGGACTCCATGAGGCTGTTTTCTCCTGCGCTCTGTCCCGGGTTTCGGCACCACTGTAGCAACTCGGATGGGTGGGTGGAGCACAGAAGGACAGCAGGCCAGAAATGAGTTCACAAACACATTTATTATAGCTTTTCAGCCTTAATTATACTTTTATACACACACATACACACGCACACACCAGTCGTCTGGTTGGGGAGCAAACCCTTTCTGCTCTCGCTCTCTTCCTTAAATAGGGCACGGTCACTGGGGAAGACACACAAACACAGGTTAATTCACATCAGGTGTAGTGATTCTGCCACTTACCTTCCCCGACTCCACCCTCCGGTCACAGACCGACGCTTGGCCACGCCTCCACTGCCACAGTACACTCACAGGTGCCTCGCAGACAGAGTGTGAGTAGGACACAGTTTTCGAACGCATAGCATACCCTCTTAGTTTATACCTTTTTTTACCTTGTTTGTTGGATTCATTGAAAGTCAACTGGACTGTGGAAAATAAATGGAACAACATCTCGTTTTATTTCACTGTCCGTGTGTGCTTACTTTGGAATGCGCGTCTAAACAACCCCACACTCTGCCTCGCGTGGCCAAGGAAATGTTTGGTATAAAAAAATGGCCACAACATGTGTACTAGATCCCTTACCTACACGTCTATTCAAACAGATAATACCTGAAGTAATTGAACCGCTTTTAAAAATAATAAATTCTTCTCTTAGGATTGGCTATGTACCCAAATCCTTTAAACTAGCAGTTATCAAACCCCTGATTAAAAAACCTGACCTTGATCCCTGTCAGCTGTCCAATTATCGGCCGATATCAAACCTCCCCTTTATCTCCAAGATCCTTGAAAAAGCTGTGGCGCAGCAGTTATGCTCATATTTACATAGGAATAACATCCATGAAATGTATCAGTCAGGATTTAGACCTCATCATAGCACAGAGACAGCTCTGGTTAAAGTAGTAAACGACCTACTGTTGGCGTCTGATCAGGGCTGTGTCTCGCTGCTTGTGTTGCTTGACCTTAGTGCAGCATTTGATACCATTGATCATTCCATTCTTCTCGATAGACTAGAAAATGTTGTGGGAGTTAAGGGAACGGCCCTCTCCTGGCTCAGCTCTTATTTAACTAATCACTATCAGTATGTTGATATAAATGGTGATATTTCTAGACATACTGAGGTAAAGTTTGGTGTTCCACAAGGTTCTGTCTTGGGTCCACTGCTTTTTTCTTTATATATGTTCCCTCTGGGTGATATTATTCATAAACATTGTATTAGTTTCCACTGTTATGCTGATGACACACAGTTGTATGTTTCTGCAAAACCTGATGAGAGACACCAGCTTAATAGAATTGAGGAATGTGTAAAGGACATTAGACACTGGATGCTTATTAATTTCCTTCTGCTTAACTCTGACAAGACTGAAGTACTTGTACTTGGACCACATGCAGCTAGAAGTAAGTTTTCTGATTCCACAGTAACTCTGGATGGCCTTTCTGTTTCTTCACGTGCAGCAGTAAAAGACCTTGGAGTGATTATTGACCCCAGTCTTTCATTCGAAACTCACATTGATAACATTACCTGGATAGCTTTCTTTCATCTCAGAAATATTGCTAAGATAAGAAATGTAATGTCACTACATGATGCGGAAAAACTAGTTCATGCTTTCGTTACCTCCAGGTTGGATTATTGTAATGCCTTACTGTCTGGATGTTCCAATAAGTGTATAAACAAGCTCCAGTTAGTTCAAAATGCAGCAGCAAGAGTCCTTACTAGAACTAGAAAATATGACCACATCATCCCTGTCTTATACACACTGCATTGGCTCCCAATCAAATTTCGTATTGATTATAAAATACTACTATTGACCTTTAAAGCACTGAATGGTCTCACACCACAGTACCTGAGTGAACTTCTGCTCCTCTATGACCCGCCACGCCTACTTAGATTAAAAGGTGCAGGCTATCTGCTGGTACCTTGTATAGTGAAGGCTACATCAGGGGGCGGAGCCTTTTCTTACAAAGCCCCACAGTTATGGAACAGCCTTCCAAGTAGTGTTCGGGAATCAGACACAGTCTCAGTGTTTAAGTCTCGGCTGAAAACATATCTGTTTAGTCAAGCCTTGTGTTAATGGTGTTTATGAGGTAAAGGAGTAGATCTGGAGGATCCTCAGACAGAGTGTTTTGGTAAACTGGGATGTATGGATGCTGTCAGTCCCCCACTCGCTTGCTCACTCGAGTTTGTTGACGGTGTAGTGGCTGCTGCTTTATGTCCCGGGGCCCCTCATGCCTGTGTTACCTTCTGGCTCTCCCCTTTTAGTTATGCTGTCATAGTTAGTTGCCGGAGTCCCTGCTTGTACTCAGTGTGATATGTATACTGTTCCTACTTATTCAGGTGACATTGGGCATACCTAACAACCTGTGTTTTCTCTCCCTCTCTCTCTCTCTCTCCCCTCCCCCCAAATCTGTCCCTCTGAGATTTGGGGGGAGGGGAGGGGATGTTGGTCCTGGGATCGAGATGCTGAACCTCTTCTGCTCCTCGGACCTGCCTGATCCATCCTGGTGCCCTGTGTCTGGCTGGAGTCTCATCACATCGCTCCTGTGGAGGGTGGCCCCGTGTGGACAGTGGAAAGTCACACTTGGAAGATGCTCTGGACTCTTACAGTAATGCTTTTATGGCTGTGGACTACAGTTGACTTGCTCACTTTAGGACTGCAGTTGTCATGAACAGTTTTGCACTCAAGTTTCCATCAATGAAGAGTTTATAACATCAACAAAACTGACTTCTTGTTAAAACTGTTAATATTATAGTCATGCTGTCTGTTGTTGCCCAAATGAGGATGGGTTCCCTTTTGAGTCTGGTTCCTCTCGAGGTTTCTTCCTCATGTCATCTGAGGGAGTTTTTCCTTGCCACCGTCACCACAGGCTTGCTCATTGGGAATAGATTAGGGTTAAAATTAGCTCATGTTTTAAGTCGTTCAAATTGTGTAAAGCTGCTTTGCAACAATGTTTATTGTTAAAAGCACTATACAAATAAACTTGACTTGACTTGACAGTAGGGTAGAAATGCTTGTAGTTAGTGCATGTTGCATGTTGCTTTCTGCTTGCAACTTTCTGTTTTCAGCTACTGCCGCTGGCTAACCCCTGCAGGGGCGAAAAGAGGAGCCAAGTGCGTAAGTCTCCTCCTGCCAGTACACAGCCTCTCCACCGCCAAGACTCCTGCAGTGCCTCCTCATGGCTACACATGGTAACTGGGTACTTTGCAGTCCCAGGCAAAATTGCAGGGGATCTCGGAGCAGCAGTGGGCCCCAGAGACGCAGTGTGCAGGCCCACTACCTGTGGACATGCCCTGGCGCCCGTCAACCACTGCCCCAGCTATGGGTAAATAGCCCCACTGCCTTGTGGGTTGGCTTATTGAGGCAAGGCTAAGGGAGCACACCCCTACAGAAAAGCAATGCGCTGGCGGTGTGCAAAGGTGGGCCTAAAGAGAGCAAGGACCCGGCAGCCTCCTGCAGCTATGATGAGGGACTGGTCGTCTTGGACCCACCCATGCCATCAGACTTACCTCATCATGGTGAAGATAGTGCAATTGGAGATAGCGCACCTCCTATGGCACTTTAAAATTTCCCCTGTGCAGGTAGCCACCTCTGACCACGGTGAATATTGCCTGGACCTACATCTGGTTGAAGCCTGGCGGCAATGGGGTCTCTGGCAACAGGAGCAGGTACAAATGGACTGGAAGCTCTTAGTCGAAGCCCTGCATGTCACACCTCTGCAGCACAGGGTATTGGTTGCTGACAGCTGGGGTTGAGTGGCAGCTGTCCTCGGCAGACCCCTGTGAGACTGAGCAGCCCTATTTCGGGACCCCACTGCTCACCTCAATCTGAGGAAGGGCCTAGAAAAGGTGGCCTAAAAAATGCCACTCAACTTAAACCTGGACAGGTTACCGCGCCTGTTGGGTCATTCCACCACTGCAGTCGAAAAAGAAGAAATAAATCTTACAATCTGAAACTGGCAACTTGGAACATAAGGACTCTCCTGGACTTCCATGGCAGTCCTGAAAGACCTCACAGAAGAACAGCACTGGTTGCGGCAGAGCTGAGTCACTATAATATCGGCATTGCGGCTTTGAGTGAAACTAGGTTACTGGATGAATGGTCATTAACAGAGGAGGGGATGGGCTACACCTTTTTCTGGAAAGGCTACCCCCCTGGTGGACAACATCTGCATGGTGTGAGACTAGCCATTAAGAACACACTGCTGCCAAGACTCACGGAAACACCTGTGGGCATTAGTGAAAGACTAATGATCCTCCGTATCCCCCTGGTGAAGAACCACTTTGCTACACTTCTTAGCATATATGCACCAACCCTGCCCTCCAACAGTGAGATAAAAGACTCCTTCTATCAGTCACTGGACGAGGTTCTTTGCAGGATCCCCAAGAGCGACAAGATCATTCTGCTTGGGGACTTTAACGCCCGAGTGGGCCAGAACAGTGGGATATGGAAAGGGGTGCTTGGCAAGCATGGGATTGGTCAGGCCAACTCAAATGGTATGAGGTTACTTGCCCTCTGCTCTGTGCACAACCTGACCATAACCAACACCATCTTCCAGCAAAAGGCTAAGTATAAAACATCATGGATGCACCCACGCTCCAAACACTGGCACCTGAAAGACTATATCATAGTGAGATGCTGTGACTTCAGTGATGTGCTCATAACCCATGCCATGAGAGGTGCAGAGTGCTGGACAGATCACCGTATGATAATGTCCAAAGTCTACCTAAAAGTGCGCCCCCCATTGCAGAAATGTGGGCCCAATGGGAGGTGGCTTGACTGTGTGTGTCTGGAAAACACAAAGGCAAGAGATGAGTTTTGTTGCTCCCTGGCTGGAAAACTAGGGGAGCTAGAACTCTTCCTGAGTGGTGACCACTCCCTAGGTGAGCAGTGGACAGCCATAAGCTCAGCCCTCCATGAAGCAGCAGCCCAGACAATCGGCTTTAAGAGCAAAAACCACCAAGACTGGTTTGACAACAACTCGGACACTATACATAATCTTCTGAACAACATGCATAAAGCACACCAGGTAGCCCTAAAAACCTCTTCATCCAATACTGCCAGACTATGGCAGAAAGCTCGATGGGATGTGCAGAAGACTCTGCGGACCATACAAAATGTGTGGTGGACAGCAAAAGCACAGGAAATCCAGTCTTTTGCAGAAAGAAATGACACATACAACTTCTATAATGCAGTCAAATCTATCTATGGTCCAACTACCCACAGCATCATTCCCCTGAAAACAGCTGATGGTCTCAAAATCTTGAAAGACCAGAATAATATTCTTGAAAGCTGGGCTGAACACTTTAACACCCTGATGTAGACCGCATCATTCTGAACAAACTGCTTGAACACCCACAAATCGATAGCCTCAATCAGCCCCCAACATTCCGGGAGGTTCTATCAGCTGTCCGCTCCCTGAAGAACAACAAGTCCCCCGGCACTGACAAAATCCCTGCAGAACTGCTAAAGCAAGGGGGTTACCTTTGTACAAGAGTACTCCACCAATACATCGTCAAGGTCTGGGCAGATGAGAGCATCCCACAGCAGTGGAAAGATGCTAGTATTGCCACCATCCATAAGAAAAGTGACAAGGCCATCTGTGGAAATTACAGGGGGATATCACTCCTCGCTGTTGCCGGCAAGGTCCTGGCCAAGGTGATGCTTCAGTGGCTGATCAATAACATCACAGAGTCAATGCTACCAGAGTCACAGTGCGGGTTTAGAAAGAACAGGAGTTTTTTACCCACTTTCAGTAGTTTGTTATGCCATAGAGATGACCTTCTAGTAAAAGACGGGTTAAGACCAATAAGACGATGTGATGCTTGCCAGGTTTCTCTTGCAAACAACAATAATGGATTCCGAGTTGGAATTTCTCCTACATTTTGTGAAATAAAAGCCAATAATGGGATTGGTTCAGTAAGTTCTTTTTCAATCGAGACCCAACCCAGAACTTGGTCCTCTGCAATATTTATTTTGGCCAATTGATTAAGAGAAAAGGCATAGTGGTACCAGTCCACTCTTGGCAGGCTGAGGCCTCCATCTTCCTTTGCAGCATACATTTTAATTCTATTTAAACGGGGTCTTTTACCTCCCCACAAAAAGGCAGCTACTGCTGCATTAAATCTTTTAAGTAGTAGGGGATGGAAGCTCATGGGTAATAAGTATAGGATATAGTTCAGTTGTGGAACAACCATCATTTTAAGAATATTTATTTTTCCCAGCAAAGATAACCCTATTTTAGCCCAGTTTTGTAGATTGCTCTCGATTTTCAGAAGTAGGGGGAGAATGTTCTCAGTCATTATGTCTTTTAAACCTGGTGTAAGCTTTATCCCTAGACACACTAAACCCGAAGGGAGCCATTTAAACTGCCAGTTCTGTCTAATACTAGGCGGGCATAACCTAGACAGGGGCATTGCCTCTGATTTTCCCCAATTTATTTTGTAACCTGAGATATGGGAGAAAGTATCAATCAAAGACAAAATTTGAGGGACAGCTGTCTCTGGATTTGAGTTCAGTAACAAAATATCATCTGCATACAAAAGTAATTTGTGTTCCATCTTTCCCGCTTGGATACCCTTGATATTTGTGTTATTCCTGATGGCAGCTGCTAAGGGTTCTAATGTCAATGCAAAAATTAGGGGGCTCAGGGGGCAGCCCTGTCTTGTACCCCGGTGCAGAGGGAAATGTGGGGATACCCTTCCATTTGTTAACACTGAGGCCTTGGGGTTACAATATAGAAGTCCAACCCATTTTATAAATGAGGAGCCTAATCCGAACCTAGATAGTGTCCTGAACAAGTATCTCCACTCCACTCTATCAAATGCTTTCTCAGCGTTGAGAGAGAAAGTAACCACAGGATCAAGGCTATTCCTTACTTGCCAAATTAAATGAAGTAACCTACGAACATTATCTGCTGAGGACCTTCCTCGAATAAAACCAACTTGGTCTGGATGTATAAGACTGGGCATGTGTGCCTCCAGTCTCATAGCTAGCATCTTGGCCAATATTTTAGCATCTACATTTATTAGAGACACTGGGCGGTGGCTTCCACATTGCTGCGCATTTTTACCTTTTTTATGTATCAGAGTAATTACTGCCGATTGCATGCTTTCTGGCATCTTGCCCCTTTCAATTGCATCCCTGAATACTATCACTAACCATCAGGTCCACAAATTCTTTATAAAAATCTGTCGGTAGCCCATCATCCCCAGGGGACTTCCCAGAGCTCATTTTTCTTATGGCTTGCTGAACCTCTTCTAATGTAATATCTCCTCCTATTTCACTTCAGGAAAAGTGCAGGGAACAACACAGAGACATGTTTATGGCTTTTGTCGACCTCTCCAAAGCCTTTGACACTGTGCAGAGAGACCTTTTATGGGACATCCTCCTCTGGATCGGATGTCCCAACAAATTTGTCAACATATTGCATCAATTTCATGATGGAATGACCTCTAGGGTGACAATAGGAGGAAAAGAGTCTGCCTCTTTCCCTGTGCAAGCAGGAGTTAGGCAGGGGTGTGTACTAGCACCTGTGCTCTTCAACATCTTTCTTATATGTGTCACCCAGCTTCTCCACAAGGAGATTGAGAACAACAGTGGGGTGACAGTAGCCTACAGGTTAGATGGAAACCTCTTCAACATCAGGAGGCTGCATGCAACCACTAAGCTCCACAGGGTGAAGGTCCATGAGCTACAGTATGCAGATGACTGTGCTCTTGTGTCTCACACCCCACAGGACCTCCAGACTGTTCTTGATGCAGCAGTGAGGGCATATAGCAGGTTGGGGCTGACCATCAACATCGTCAAAACAGAGGTAGTCTGCCAATGGAGCACCAACAGTTCATCCACACCAACTGTCTTTACTCTCTCTGGCAAACAACTGTCTGTAGTTCCATCATTCAGATATCTGGAGAGTATTCTCTCTGATGACAACAGCATTGACAATGAGGTCCAGAACCAAATCCATCAAGCATCAGCTGCCTTTGGGAGACTCAGGCGCCGGGTCTTTCAGAATAAGAATTTGCATCTCCACACTAAAGTCTGTGTCTACCAAGCTGTCTGCATTACCAACCTCCTCTACAGTTGCAAAGCCTGGGTCATTTATAATCGGCACATCAAGGCCATGGAACAATTTCACATACACTGCCTTCAGCGTATCCTGGGGATTACCTGGCAGGATTGAGTACCTCACACAGAGATACTCAGCAAAACTGGCTGTATAAGTATTGAGGCAACCATCACCCAACACCAACTGCGATGGCTGGGGCATGTCATTAGAATGCCTTATAATTGGCTGCCTCGCAAAGTGCTGTATGGCCAATTAGACCATGGCCAGTGCTCCGTTGGAGGGCAAAAGAAGCACTATGAAGACCAGCTGAAAATAGCACTAAAGAGGTGCAACATGAAGCCTGGGGACCTGGAGCACATGGCTGCTGACCGCAACACCTGGCAGCAGCTGTGCTCAGATGGGACCCAAGCATTGGAGGATGGAAGGACAACTAGGAGACAACAGAGAAGGCTGAGAGGGAGAAATACATCCATGGATGCCAGTAACACCGCCACCACTTTCATATGTTACACCTGCAATAGGACTTGTGGGTCTAAGACAGGACTATACAGTCATCATAAACTCACCGTTGATGACAGAAGTGGACATCATCATCGGACTCGATGGACAACCACAAGCAAGCAAGCGTGTGTGTGTTTGTGTGTGTGTTTTTGTGTGGGGGTGTGGGGGTGTTTTGTGTGTGTGGGGGGGGGGTGTTTGCATGTGTGTTTTTGTGAGTGTGTGTTTTGGTTGTGTATGTGTTTGTGTGTGTTTTGTGTGCATGTTTTTTGTGTGTGTGTTTGTGTTTTTTGTGTGTTTTTGTGTGTTTTGTGTGTGTGTGTGTGTGTGTGTGTGTGTGTGTGTGTGTGTGTTCTTTTGTGTGAGTGTGTTGGGGTGGGTTTTTTTGTATTTTTGTGTGTGTCTGTGTGTGTATGTGTTTTTGTGGGTGGGGGTGCTTTTTTGTGTGTGTGTTTCTGAGTTTTTGTGTGTGCTTTTGTGTGTGTGGTGGCTGTTTGTGTGTGTGGTTTTTTTGTGTGTTTTGCGTGTGTGTTTTGGGGGAATGTGTGTGTGTTTGTGTGTGTGTTTCTGTCTGTTTGTGTGTTTTTGTGTGTGGGGGTTTGTGTGAGGGTGGGTATGTTTTTGTGTGTGTTTTTGTGTGTCTGTGTGTGTGTTATTGTTGTGTGTTTTAATGTGTGTGTGTGTGTGTGTGTCAATATTGTGTGTTAATGCTTGCGTGTTTTAATGGTGTGTGTGTGTGTGTGTGTGTGTGTGTGTGTGTGTGTGTGTTAGTTAATGTTGTGTGTGTGTGTGTGTGTGTGTGTGTGTGTGTGTGTGTGTTAGTTAATGGTGTGTGTGTGTGTGTGTGTGTGTGTGTGTGTTATATCTCAAGGTCACAGTGGGTCATTTACCTTCCTGTTGTTTACTGGGCGCGCGGCCAGCTGTTTGTGCTCGTGCACGCAGGAGTCCTTGGATCCGTGGTACGGCCTGGTTTAATGATCGCGCGCGCGATAACATCCTGTGACGGCATCCTACACCAAGGACCCTGATGTCATTAGGAGGTGTTTTACTGAGACTTGACCTGGACCCAGTCCTCACAAGTACTTTTTTAAGGATGACATCAAGAGAGATAACCACACCTACTGCACCGGCCACACCCACTGCACCATTGCAGCAGCATGCTTCAGAAACTGGTGTTCAGTCACACTGATGAAACATCACAGCTTTAACGTGTGTGTGTGTGTGTGTGAGCGAGAGAGAGAGAGATCTAAGATTGAGGCTCCGCCCTGGTCTCTGTGAGACTGTTATTCACTGAACAAATTAGTGTTTTAATGTCTTTGTAAGTTTGATGCTGCAATAAAATCTATTTTTCTACACAAATTGCCAAATCGTGTTTATTTAAACGTGTGTGTGTGTGTGTGTGTGTGTGTGTGTACTCCAGCCTGTACAGAGTGTGTTGAAGTGAAGGTGTGTATTTGTTCCTCTGTGTTCTTGTGTTTAAATGATTGGGTCAAAAGGTCAATGACTCCACGGTGCCTTTCTGCAGGTCACAACAGTCCACTAACAGCCAACAAACACCACACAGGTGAAAGTGCATCACAAACCAGTACACACACACACACACACACGCAGCAGTGATCTAAAGTGCAGAATAAACTCCTCTAAATAAACTTGTTTTGTCTAACCACAGGTTTGCCTTCATTCATCTTTAATACTGATATCTTTTTAATGTGATTTTCTTTTATTATTCTGAAGTCATACAAAAAGGAAGTTTGAATAATTGTAGAAATGTTTATGAATTTGTCTGTCTGTGGATTTTAATACAGGAGTGATAAAGTGATACATACACATCCTAACAACAGGAAAAAATCTCATGTTCCATCATAAACATCTCATGTCGGATTAATCCGAATAAAATGAATAAACACACACTCTGATGCTTTAGGAAGTGATAACAGGAATCTCTCTGTGTCGACACACAGTGTGTTGAAGAGTGCAGAATATTTCATTTTAAGTGCTCGTGTTAAGAGCCAGTCAGTGTGTGTGTGTGAGAGAGGGTACTTCAAAAAGTTCTCATCCTCACCCGGAAACAAGGGCGTAATGGCTTCCTGTGCAGCATTATCACTGTCCACAAAACCTCAAGTGAAAGAAGCAATCAGAGAAGGGAGGAGAGGAGCTCGGAGCTGCTGCTCCAGGACAACGCACTGTTCACACAGCACAGGGGGCGGGGCAGCCAGATGTGGATTTGAACTGTTTACCCCGTGCACCTTACTCACCCCACCCGGCACCGCCTGACTTCTATCTGTTCCTCAAACTGAAATCTCACTCGTGTGGTCTCTGTTTTCAGAGTGATGACGTCATCCATGCTGTTGAGGATCTGGAGGCTCAGGATGTGGCAACCTTCCATGAAGGGAGAGTGAAGTTTAAACATCGGTGGACCGAGTGCATTCAAGTTAAAGGAGACAATGTTGGAAAGTAAAGCGAGAACAAACCACCTCCTGTGACGCTTTCTGGGTGAGGACGAGAACTTTCTGACGTACCCTCATATCTCCGGTCATAAGGGTGAAAGTATTTTACATTTATTTGTAAATTAAACACATTAAAATCCTTTTATCAGTGTTTCAGAACCGGGGGCCAGACAGCAGTAAAGACCAACACACGTGGAATACATGTTGTGACTCACACTGACTGAATCTGGTTCTCTCACCCTCAAGGCCACAAGCAGCTGAACTCCAGTACACCGGGTGTGTGTGTGTCAGTCACCGTCAGCTCCTGGCGTTATTTATAATGTACTTTATTACACTCATGGCACACTTTATTGCACTGTACAGAAGCTGAAGTCCGTCGTGGTGAAGAAGGAGCTGAGCCAAAAGGCGAAGCTCTCAATTTACCAGTCGATCTACGTTCCGACTCTCACCTATGGTCATGAGCTTTGGGTAATGACAGAAAGAACAAGATCGCGGATACAAGCGGCTGAAATGAGTTTCCTTCGCAGGGTGGCTGGGCGCTCCCTTAGAGATAGGGTGAGAAGCACAGTCACTCGGGAGGAGCTCAGAGTAGAGCCGCTGCTCCTCCACATCGAGAGGAACCAGCTGAGGTGGCTCGGGCATCTTTTTCGGATGCCTCCTGGACGCCTCCCTGGGGAGGTGTTCCAGGCATGTCCCCCCGGGAGGAGGCCCCGGGGAAGACCCAGGACACGCTGGAGGGACTATGTCTCTCGGCTGGCCTGGGAACGCCTCGGTGTTCTTCCCGAGGAGCTGGCCGAGGTGTCTGGGGAAAGGGAAGTTTGGGCTTCCATGCTTAGACTGCTGCCTCCGCGACCCGGTCCTGGATAAGCGGAAGAAGACGAGACGAGACGAGACGAGACGAGACAGAAGCTGAAGGTTTCTGAACTGCAGTAACCTCTCGCTGCACCACTAAAGTCACTTTTACACACCGTCAGCGGGCATAGAACCCTTTATACCGGTGTCTCTCTCTCACACACACAGAGAACCGTCCTCACCGGGCGTAGAACCCTTTATACCGGTGTCTCTCTCTCACACACACAGAGAACCGTCCTCACCGGGCGTAGAACCCTTTATACCGGTGTCTCTCTCTCACACACACAGAGAACCGTCCTCACCGGGCGTAGAACCCTTTATACCGGTGTCTCTCTCTCACACACACAGAGAACCGTCCTCACCGGGCGTAGAACCCTTTATACCGGTGTCTCTCTCTCACACACACAGAGAACCGTCCTCACCGGGCGTAGAACCCTTTATACCGGTGTCTCTCTCTCACACACACAGAGAACCGTCCTCACCGGGTGTAGAACCCTTTATACCGGTGTCTCTCTCTCACACACACAGAGAACCGTCCTCACCGGGCGTAGAACCCTTTATACCGGTGTCTCTCTCTCACACACACAGAGAACCGTCCTCACCGGGCGTAGAACCCTTTATACCAGTCTCTCTGTCTCTCTCTCACACACACAGAGAACCGTCCTCACCGGGCGTAGAACCCTTTATACCAGTCTCTCTGTCTCTCTCTCACACACACAGAGAACCGTCCTCACCGGGCGTAGAACCCTTTATACCAGTCTCTCTGTCTCTCTCTCTCTC
>NC_083587.1:69484048-69491548 GCF_027579695.1 Neoarius graeffei
TCATAAAAAAAAAACAGAACGAATGTCCACACAGCAGGAATGTAGTTTAGCGGGTTTTTTACTGGACCATAAACAGCATGGCAGGATAACAACAACCATAGACATCCTATTACATAGACGGAGCATCCAATGTAAATTCTAAAAGCGCTGACGAGACGCGGGGCCGCCATCTTGGAGTGGTGATACGCTGCACTCAGTGTAATGCGCTGGCTCGCATTTTTTTTTGTCATACATGTAGCTCTGATAAAGGATAGCGGCGGGGTTATTATTCATAGTTGGCTTCACGTTAATAGAATATCCTGATATTAAGTGAACAGATGTCGGAGATTGTTGAAGTTGAGGAAACGGTGATTAATATCCTACAAAAAAATGTGTGAATACTAAATACATTAGATATAAACAGCTTAACGTTTTTCTATCGGCTACAACCACCAATCTGTTGCAATGGATAGGGTAAATTCAGGTACAGTGGGACACTTTTAAATAAAATGCGGTTTTAACAATCTAAATCCATTATAATGATTCAAATGTGTGTATGTTTTCTTTAAATAGATTGTTAAGAACATATCAAAGGGGAAATTAATCTAGTCAGTGAATTTATAAGAGCCTTTTACATCACGGGCGCCATGGGCGTCGCCACCATTGAATGTGAAGGGGGCGTGTCCCCCTCACATTTCATAATTCTTCGTTTGGACCCGCCCACATTTAACATAAAATATGAGTTCACCCAGCGCCGTTTCTATTGCTTCGTGAAAGAATCCATTCCACTTGATGGATAAGAGACACAGAGCACTGAAAATCCACTCCGGGGTTTCCGGGCGTTCCCGACAACAACTCACCGCGCGCGAGGGAAGCGAATCTCAGCGCAAGCACAGACATGTTGGTGCAGCTGCTGGAAAGTGGAGGAGGTGACATCATCCCCATTGCAACCTCACAATGTCTAGCTTTTGCTAAAACCTTATTCTTTGGTTATCTGCCCTCAAAATGAACCCTAGGCCACGTTAAATTAATATTCAACTAAACAGTGAAATAAGCTTCGCCTAATGGGGTATTCTTGGTTGATGATGAATTGTTTGCAGTATTTGCTCCTCCCCAGACACAATGGACATAAGGACATTCTTTACAAAGAAGCAGAAAGTCAGTCAGAATTTCCCCACAGGACAGGGTTTTTTGTCCCAATGGAAATGTTAGTGCAGTTAGCTGGCTAGTCAATGTTAGGAGATGTATCAGCTAGCTTAACATTAGCTATCATTTCATTCAAACCCAGTAGGCCTGCCTTACTGTAATGCCAAGAATGAGGTCAAGTCTGCTCTGATGATATTTATTGATTCCTTGTTTTGTCTGGTCTTTGGCAGTTTTCTGGAAAGTAAGATGGGAAATCAGTGTCTGGGGAAGGAATAGTAGAGAGGAAAGTGATGGAGAGAGATGGATGTTATTCCAGGTGGATTGTGAAGGAAAGGGGGATAAAAGTTATGAAGTGGTAGAAATTGTGGTGGCACCAATGTAAGAAGGAGTTATATCTATAAATCTATTTGTGATACTGATCTGTAAATGTTACTGTAGTACCACCATTGCATGTAGGTTGACAAAACTGTACTTGTTCATTGTGTGAAGTTCTCTTTTATGTGTCGTTGCTTGACACAGTGTGATTGTGCGTTATGAAGACTGCATGATGCCATGCCATTTTTCTTATGAATATCACTAAATCGGAAAAAAGTAAAATGCACCCACTAAAGTCACTGTTGGTGGTGAACAAAATTGCACCTGTTCATTGTGTGAAGTTATTTTTTATGTGTCACCGTTGCTGGACACAGTGTGATTGTGTGTTATGAAGTTTGCATGATGCCATGTCATGTCTGGTCATTGTGTGAAATTATGAATATTCTTATTTTTAAACATACAGTTGAGTGTCACTATTGCTTGGCCCAGTGGCATGTTGTGTTACATCTAAAACTAAATAGAAAACACAAAATAAAAAGTAAAATGCACCCATAAAGTCATTGTTGGTGATAAATTGTGTCACATTCATCTCATTATCTTAGGCGTAGCGGTGGGTTTAAAAACAGGCTGATGAATATACGGACTCGTTGAATGAGGACTTATTGTTGAGTCTCTAAAATAGTCATTGAATTAAGTGACTTTTGTAGGTAAAATTGGGTTTTTAACAACCTGTTAAAAATACACCAGAATGCAGGAAATGGCATCTAATTAAAAATTTTCTGGGGGAGGACCCCCCTCCAATGTATCCCCCCCACATTAAAAATGCTTCTGACACCCCTGACGGGCGCAGATAGAGGGTGGGACAGGTGGGATTCGTCCCACCCGGATTTAAATTCACCTCGTTCGGTCCCCCCCCACTTATAGGGAGGAAAAAACGTCTATGCTGTCTTTCTTTGCATAAGGCAAACCTCACGGAAAAATCAAAAGACTAATTACCATTCGGTTTATTGAGGTGCACGGCAGTGTATACATAGTTGCAACAATTCACATAAAACAAAACAAAGACTGATATTTGGTTGGTTGAGCTGCGCAGACTGCACAGGTTGCGAGCTCGAGCTTGGTTGCTATGGTTACCCACAACAAGTTTGACAGGCATATCGGGGTTGGGGTTGGTTTGCTGGCAGCTTTGTCCCCCCCAGTTTTTTGTCCCCCCCCAGTTCAAAAAACGTATCTGTGCCCGTTTACATCCTTCAACACAATCTGACCCCCCTTCAGCAAAGCTGATGTATTCAGGTTGAGTGGGGCACTTTGTTTGGTATGTAGGACAATGTGTGATGACCATATATTGACCACAAACATATTTTTTTGTTTTAAAGCATATCAAAACATTTATTTATAACAAATTAATGTCAAACATAAAAAATATAACAATGTAGTAAATGAATAAACTAGTAAATAAATAAAAAGGGTAGTATATGAATAAACATTTAATAACAATATATATAATATTAGCATACAACATTAAAACATGACTCGTGAAACCACTTATCACACTTACAGCAGGCCACCCATTCCTCCATTGCCTTTCGGTCACTTGCATCCCCCATACACCCCCTTGCAGACAGTATAATAATAATAATAATAATAGGATGTCTATGATCTCGCGCTTATCTCACCACTCCAAGATGGCGACCATATTTCTCGTGTCAGAACAGCCAACTCTCTGTCTACGTAATAATAGGATGTCTATGACAACAACAACCTGGCCCCCTACTTCCGGTTACACTTCTTGTACATTCAACACCCACCTTGACCTCTGCTAATCCCCATACGCCCCTTACTGGACTCTCATGTACTACAGCCTCCAAAAAGGGTGAATGACATGTACACTACCTGTCACTGCAACGGTTACTCTGTGAGGAACAAACAATTTTCCAGCTATACCACATCTCATCTCCCCTTAGGTTAACAGCTCCTACATGTAAATGAACACTGTATCATACACACAACAAGCATTAACATATGGTAGTGGAACTTCTTTTTTTTTTTTTTAACTAGACTAGAAAGGTACATCCTTCCAGTGAGATCAGAGCACATTGTTGCTCTATTCCTGGAAAAGATCTCACTCTAACTAACAAAGTCCTTGAGACGCACAGGTGGATGTCTCTCTCTCTCTGGGAACGTCGTACCACTGGTGCAACTTGGTTGAACCTGAATCTTTGGAGCAGGCTGCAAGTCCTGTGGCTCAGACGATGAAGGTTGGGGTGTTATGTCCATCATTGAAGGCAAGAAGCCCTCAGTGTCCACTGTTCCCTCAGGCAGTGGCTCCAACACGATGTCCGGATTGCTGGGAACAGTGTCTGCCAATCCTGCTCTAACCCGATCCACATGCCGTTTCAAGGTGTGACCATTCCCGATGGTGACGGTGTAGGACACTGGACCTGATGAGCTTGTGACGACAGCTGGGATCCACTTTGGACCGTAGGAGTAGTTTCTGACAAACACATTGTCCCCTGGTGCAAAACTTCTCAGTCTTTTCTTGGTCTCATGATTTTCTTTCTGTTTCAGTTGTCTTTGCTGCACTTTTGTTTTCACATCAGGCATGAGAACCTCTAAAGCTGATCTAAGTCTCCGTGACATCATCAACTCTGCAGGTGACAAGCCTGTTGTTGTATGCAGTGTGATGCGATAACTGAACAGAAATCTTGACAGTCTGGTTTGTAGTGTGTCACCTTTTATTTTCTTCATCCCCTCCTTGAAGGTTTGGACCGCCCTCTCTGCCAGACCATTGGAGGAAGGGTGGAAAGGTGCCGACCTCACATGATCAATGCCATTTTGTTTCATGAAAGTCTCAAATTCAGCACTGGTGAAACATGTTCCATTGTCTGAGACTAACATTTTAGGCAGACCAAACACACTAAAACTCTGTCGCAGTTTCTCAATTGTAGCCTGTGATGTTGCCGATTTCACAGGGTAAATGTCCATCCACTTAGAATGAGCATCGACAATGAGCAGAAACATCTCCCCAAGGAAAGGCCCTGCGTAGTCCACATGGATCCTGGACCATGGCGACTCCGGCCACTCCCAGGGGTGTAGTGGTGCCGTGGGTGGTGACTTGTGGTGTTTTTGACACTCCTCACATGACTGCACTTCTCTCTCAATGGTCTCATCCATACCGGGCCACCATACATATGACCTCGCCAAACCTTTCATTTTTGGCATGCCTGTATGAGTCTGGTGCAGGAGTTTCAATATTTTGTCTCTGCCTTTAGTGGGAATAATTACTCTGGCTCCCCAGAGCACACACCCATCCCTCACACTCAGTTCCATTTTCCTTTGTTGATGTGGCTTGAAGCGCACGTCTGTCTGTGCAGGCCAGCCTTTTAAGATGTATTCATGGACTTGGGACAAGATGGCATCCTTAGCGGTCCAGCGTTTGATTTGTGTGGTGTCAACCAGTGTGTCATCAAGTACATCCATCAGCAATACTTGCTCAGTCATTTCTTTTTCAGGTGCTGTTTCTGACACCGGCAATCTGCTGAGCGCATCTGCATTTGCATGTTGTTTGCCTGGCTTATACACAATGTTATACTCATAGGTGCTCAGTGTCAGCCCATCGTTGAACTCTCGGTGAGCCCATCTGAGGTATAGGCTTTTTTTACATTGAAGAGAGAGATCAGCGGTTTATGATCTGTATAAATAGTGAAAACTCTGCCATACAGGTATTTGTGAAATTTCTTGATGCCAAATATGACCGCCAAGCCTTCCTTGTCAAGCTGAGAATACCTCTTCTCAGTAGGTGAGAGTGTGCGTGACATGAACCCCAAGGGTCTTTCAGTGCCATCATCCATTTTGTGTGACAATACCGCGCCCACACCATATGGGGATGCATCACATGCAAGAACTAGCGGTCGGTCAGCAGAGTAATGAACTAACACATCTGCTGAGTTCAGCAGATTCTTTGATTTCTGGAAAGCTTCCTCTTGTTTCTTTTGCCATGTCCAGCTCACATCATGTCTTAAAAGTTCATGAAGGGGAGCTACCAGGGTTGCCAGGTTGGGAAGAAATTTGTTGTAGTAGTTTAATAAACCCAAGTATGCTTTGAGTTCTGTAACATTTGTGGGAGTAGGGGCATCCATGATGGCTTTAACTTTCTTCTCCACAGGATGGAGCCCCTGTGCATCCAAGTATTCCACTTCTTTTTGCATGAAGACGCACTTACTTCTTTTCAACCGCAAACCAGCCTCCTCCAACCTTGACAACACCTCATCCAGATTCTGCAGGTGGTCTGCCTCATCCACCCCGCTCACCAAAATGTCATCCAAGTACACTACTACAAGATGTATCCCTTTTAAGAGGCCTTCCATTGTCCTCTGAAATATGGCTGGTGCAGATGCCACTCCAAAAGGCAGTCTGTTGTATGTGAACAGCCCCCGGTGTGTGTTCACTGTCACATACTTTTTGGATTCATCATTCAGGCGTATTTGTTGGTAGGCGGGGCTAATGTCCAATTTGGAGAACTGCTTTCCTCCAGAAAGTGCTGCAAACAGGTCCTCCATTCGGGGTATTGGATACTGTTCCAGGGAAGCCACTGTATTTACTGTAAGCTTTTAATCTCCACACAGCCTTATAGTCCCTGTTGGCTTCAGAATTGGTACAACTGGCGCTGCCCATTCAGCGTATTTCACCGGCGAGATGATGCCTTCTTTCAACAGTCTATTTCCTCGTCTACTTTTGCTCGCATGGCAAAGAGAACAGATCGTGGACGGAAGAAACGTGGGGGGGCATCATGTTTTACATGAATGGTAGCTCTGGTGCCTTTCAGGGTGCCCAACTCGTCTTTGAATACATGCTCATGTTTATTTAACATTTGCGGTAGTGGATTTTCTATTGTCTGGACCTGGTGCACTTTTCTGGCTTTATGACTGTTTTTTATTTCTCTCCAGTCCAGACATATTTCCTCTAGCCAGCCCCGTCCTAGCAAGCTGGGGCTGTCTCCTTCGACCACCACAAGGGGCAGATTCCTTTCCTGCTGCTTGTATCCGAGTCTGACAAGCGTTGCCCCCATCACCTTAACAGGATCCCTTGTGTAAGTTTCCAGCTTAATTTTCATAGGCCTCAGACTAGGGGGTTTGGTGTGTTTCCAGGTCCCTTTGAATGTCTCTTCATTCATTACTGTTAAGCAACATCCGGTATCAATTTCGAAATTGACATCCTTTCCCTCAAGTTTCATATCTACAGTGTAGGGATCTACTTTTCTCAGGTACCCCACACTCCGGCGCCCTAATCTGTACAGCTTGCTCTGACACTCTTGTTTGCACCGGATGCAGTTCAACGTGAAGGGGTCCTCTTCTGAACCATCACTCTTTGTTACATCCTCTGCATCATGTACTTTGTGAGAACGATAATGTGAACTCTGCTTGGTCTCCTTCTTTATTTTTACAAATCCACTCTTTTTAGCTTTGCTCCGACAAGCTCTTGCCAAGTGTCCCACTTTACCACAAGCATGATATTTTTCTTGTTGGTACTTAGAGTCCGCTGCTGTGTGCCTGGTTCCGTTGCATTGATAACACTCTCTACTTTCTCCTTTAAAAGGTGCGAGTCTCCCGCTGCCCCTTGGTTATGCTGAAGCATTTTGCTGTTGCACCCGAGGTCTGCAGATCCTGGGCATTTTTGTTTGCAGTCTCCAGCGACACGGCGATTGACAGAGCCTTGTCAAAAAGTGAGCTCTGCTTCCGACAGGAGACGTCTTTGGATTCTGTCATCGTTGATTCCACAGACGATCCTGTCTCTCAACATCTGTTGCAACGTGCCACCATAGTTACAATCTTGAGCCAGGTGACGCAGCTCCGCCACGTATTCCATGACTGTTTCATTGGGCTTGCGGGTGCGGGAGTCAAATTTGTACCTTTGCACAATTTCACTGGGTTTTGGATAGGGTTGCCACCCGTCCTGTAAAATATGGAATCGTCCTTTATTTGGCAATTAAATCTTGTGTCCCGTATTGAACCGATACGGGACGCGATTGGTTCCGTATTTTCATAAATGTCCAATACGCAT
>NC_083587.1:69496548-69552079 GCF_027579695.1 Neoarius graeffei
GGTTTAATGATCGCGCGCGCGATAACATCCTGTGACGGCATCCTCCGGTTCATTCACTCCGCCGCGGGCTGATCGGTGTCCCAGCGCGTGCAACAGAGGCGTGTCGCGCCGCTCCCGAGCTGTATAAAGAGCGCGGCCGCGCGCGCTGCGCATGCAGTCTGTGTGTTCCCGTGAGGATTTAATTCACACCGAGTTTTACACACCGGAAACATGGAGTGGGAGTGTCGGTGCTCGGAGAGGTCTCGTGCGCACGCCATCCTGTTCACCCTCCTCACCGGGGCCGCGGGGGCCCCCGAGCCCAGCCGCTGCCACTGTGACACGCGCCGCACCGTGCGCCTCAAGTCGCGCGACACCTGCCTCGCGGCCGCGAGCGTCCTCGTGAAGACCGTGCGCTTCGTCGCGAGCCTCCCCGCGTTCCAGCAGCTTCCGGCGGAGGACCAGCTCGCGCTGCTGCACCACTGCTGGGCGCCGCTCTTCATCCTGGGACTGGCGCAGGAGCGCGTGAGCTTCGAGGTGGAGCACGAGCCCGTGACGAGCATGCTGAAGAAGATCCTGCTGAACCGAGAGCACGAGCGCGGAGAGAACCGACAGCAACCGACACTCAGTGGAGTCCAGAACCTCAAAACCTGCCTCAGGAAGCTGTGGAATCTCGACCTGAGTCCCAAAGAGTACGCTTACCTGAAGGGGACCATGATCTTTAATCCTGGTAAGCGCACACGCACACACACATACATACACACACACGCACACACACACAGCTGGAAAAGTATAATGATGTGTGTGTGTGTAGATGTGCCCGGCCTGCAGGTGGCGCCGTTCGTGGACGGTCTTCAGCGTGAGGCTCAGCGGGTTCTCAGGGAGGTTCTGTTTCTCCTGCACTCGGGTGATGAAGGGACTTTTGGGCGTGTCCTCCTTGCTGTGTCCTCGCTGCAGAGCGTCACACCTGAACTCATCACTGAACTCTTCTTCAGACCCATCATCGGCTCTGCCCACCTCGTCCACCTCATCACTGACCTGCTGTTCAGCAGGTAGACACACCCTGAGCTGAGAGTGAGGATCACCCGGAACAGAACATTCGTGTATGTGGACCTGAGAACATCACTTTCCAATAACATCCTCTCCCACAGCAACTGGGTGCGCGCATGCGTGTACACAGCTTCCTGTTTCTTGTACTGACCCCCTGGTGAATCCCCAAACCCCTGTGTGACTCCGCCCTGATGAGGTCATACACACTGTTCTGTTTGCTAAACCTCACCACATGGTTCTCTACACCAAGGACCCTGATGTCATTAGGAGGTGTTTTACTGAGACTTGACCTGGACCCAGTCCTCACAAGTACTTTTTTAAGGATGACATCAAGAGAGATAACCGCACCTACTGCACCGGCCACACCCACTGCACCATTGCAGCAGCATGCTTCAGAAACTGGTGTTCAGTCACACTGATGAAACATCACAGCTTTAACGTGTGTGTGTGTGTGAGCGAGAGAGAGAGAGATCTAAGATTGAGGCTCCGCCCTGGTCTCTGTGAGACTGTTATTCACTGAACAAATTAGTGTTTTAATGTCTTTGTAAGTTTGATGCTGCAATAAAATCTATTTTTCTACACAAATTGCCAAATCGTGTTTATTTAAACGTGTGTGTGTGTGTGTGTGTGTGTGTACTCCAGCCTGTACAGAGTGTGTTGAAGTGAAGGTGTGTATTTGTTCCTCTGTGTTCTTGTGTTTAAATGATTGGGTCAAAAGGTCAATGACTCCACGGTGCCTTTCTGCAGGTCACAACAGTCCACTAACAGCCAACAAACACCACACAGGTGAAAGTGCATCACAAACCAGTACACACACACACACACGCGCGCAGCAGTGATCTAAAGTGCAGAATAAACTCCTCTAAATAAACTTGTTTTGTCTAACCACAGGTTTGCCTTCATTCATCTTTAATACTGATATCTTTTTAATGTGATTTTATTTTCTTTTATTATTCTGAAGTCATACAAAAAGGAAGTTTGAATAATTGTAGAAATGTTTATGAATTTGTCTGTCTGTGGATTTTAATACAGGAGTGATAAAGTGATACATACACATCCTAACAACAGGAAAAAATCTCATGTTCCATCATAAACATCTCATGTCGGATTAATCCGAATAAAATGAATAAACACACACTCTGATGCTTTAGGAAGTGATAACAGGAATCTCTCTGTGTCGACACACAGTGTGTTGAAGAGTGCAGAATATTTCATTTTAAGTGCTCGTGTTAAGAGCCAGTCAGTGTGTGTGTGTGAGAGAGGGTACTTCAAAAAGTTCTCATCCTCACCCGGAAACAAGGGCGTAATGGCTTCCTGTGCAGCATTATCACTGTCCACAAAACCTCAAGTGAAAGAAGCAATCAGAGAAGGGAGGAGAGGAGCTCGGAGCTGCTGCTCCAGGACAACGCACTGTTCACACAGCACAGGGGGCGGGGCAGCCAGATGTGGATTTGAACTGTTTACCCCGTGCACCTTACTCACCCCACCCGGCACCGCCTGACTTCTATCTGTTCCTCAAACTGAAATCTCACTCGTGTGGTCTCTGTTTTCAGAGTGATGACGTCATCCATGCTGTTGAGGATCTGGAGGCTCAGGATGTGGCAACCTTCCATGAAGGGAGAGTGAAGTTTAAACATCGGTGGACCGAGTGCATTCAAGTTAAAGGAGACAATGTTGGAAAGTAAAGCGAGAACAAACCACCTCCTGTGACGCTTTCTGGGTGAGGACGAGAACTTTCTGACGTACCCTCATATCTCCGGTCATAAGGGTGAAAGTATTTTACATTTATTTGTAAATTAAACACATTAAAATCCTTTTATCAGTGTTTCAGAACCGGGGGCCAGACAGCAGTAAAGACCAACACACGTGGAATACATGTTGTGACTCACACTGACTGAATCTGGTTCTCTCACCCTCAAGGCCACAAGCAGCTGAACTCCAGTACACCGGGTGTGTGTGTGTCAGTCACCGTCAGCTCCTGGCGTTATTTATAATGTACTTTATTACACTCATGGCACACTTTATTGCACTGTACAGAAGCTGAAGGTTTCTGAACTGCAGTAACCTCTCGCTGCACCACTAAAGTCACTTTTACACACCGTCAGCGGGCATAGAACCCTTTATACCGGTGTCTCTCTCTCACACACACAGAGAACCGTCCTCACCGGGCGTAGAACCCTTTATACCGGTGTCTCTCTCTCACACACACAGAGAACCGTCCTCACCGGGCGTAGAACCCTTTATACCGGTGTCTCTCTCTCACACACACAGAGAACCGTCCTCACCGGGCGTAGAACCCTTTATACCGGTGTCTCTCTCTCACACACACAGAGAACCGTCCTCACCGGGCGTAGAACCCTTTATACCGGTGTCTCTCTCTCACACACACAGAGAACCGTCCTCACCGGGCGTAGAACCCTTTATACCGGTGTCTCTCTCTCACACACACAGAGAACTGTCCTCACCGGGCATAGAACCCTTTATACCGGTGTCTCTCTCTCTCACACACAGAGAACTGTCCTCACCAGGCATAGAACCCTTTATACCGGTGTCTCTCTCTCACACACACAGAGAACTGTCCTCACCAGGCATAGAACCCTTTATACCGGTGTCTCTCTCTCTCACACACAGAGAACTGTCCTCACCGGGCATAGAACCCTTTATACCGGTGTCTCTCTCTCACACACACAGAGAACTGTCCTCACCAGGCATAGAACCCTTTATACCAAGGCAAGGCAAGGCAAGTTTATTTATATAGCACATTTCATACACAGTGGCAGTTCAATGTGCTTTACAGAAGTAAAAACAAAAACAGTAAACAATAGAGAAATAAAATTACATAAAATAATTTTATCTTTATTCTAAAATAATTAATTAAAATAATTAAAAGAAAATAATAAGAATTAAACAATAGTAGAAATAAAATATTAAAATGCCAAAAAGAAAAAGGAGAAAAAGAAAGAAAAAAAACTAGCAGAATAAAATAGAATAAAGTTAAAGTAAATTTAAAACATGCAGAGAAAGTAAAGATTATAAAAAATGTAAAAATATTAATTATTTAACAGAAAGCATCTGAGAGCAGCTTGGTCTTTAGTCTAGATTTGAAGCTGCCAACAGCAGGAGCATTTTTAATGTCCTCTGGCAGTTGGTTCCATAGCTGCACTGCATAGTAGCTAAAAGCTGCTTCACCACACTTTGTTTTAACAACAGGTTTTAATAGTAAATTTTTCTGCTGCGATCTGGTAGATCTGATTGGGTTAGGCCGCTGCAACATATCAGAGAGGTAATTGGGCCCTGTACCATTTAGAGATTTGTACACCAGCAGCAATGCTTTAAAGTCAATTCTGTAGCTTACTGGAAGCCAGTGAAGGGACCTTAGAATTGGAGTAATGTGCTCTGTTCTTTTTGTTCGTGTGAGAACCCTCGCCGCTGCATTTTGAACCAGCTGAAGTCGTTTGATGGTCTTTTTTGGCAGGCCTGTGAAAAGGCCATTGCAGTAATCAACCCTACTAGAGATGAAGGCATGTATTAGTTTTTCCAGATCATGTTTTGACATAAGTCCTCTTAGTTTGGAAATGTTTTTTAGGTGATAAAATGCCGTTTTAGTGATTGCTTTCATGTGACTGTCAAAGTTTAGCTCACTTCAGCCCGACACGGCTCGCGTTTCGACTACCAAAAACCAGCACGACTCAGCTCGCTTCAGCCCTGCTTAGCCCCTAAAACTCGCACCGTTTTGGAGTGGGGCTGAAGCGAGCCAAGCCGTGCCGAGTGAGGCTGGGGGCGTGAGCAGACACTCCCCTGTGCACTGATTGGTGAGGAGGAGTGTCCTCACATGCCCACACACGCCCCGCGAGCGCGCTGGGATCTGTAAACACTGCAAACCCGGAAGAAGAATAATTACGAATTACGAGAATTTCTGAAGCCTTATGCGCCTCGCCTCATCTATACGCTCTTGCCAGTATCTGTTGGCGTTGTCAGTGACAACAAGCCACAGCACCAAGACCAGCAACACTAACGACTCCATGTCCTCCATGTTTATTGTTTACTATCCGGGTCGTGAGACTACCGCTTAAAAGATCACTGAATCAGTGACATACAGAGCATCGTGGACGAGTTCGCGGAGCGCAAGGCTCGTCGTATGCCCTTCAAATAATGCGCGCAGTAGGCTATTGATGTTTTATTATGAGCCATGTACAGTATGTCGCCTAATGTTTTTTTGTTTCTGAGTTACATGTTCGTTTGAAGGACTTAATGTACAAAATAACATAGTTGCACCCCGTAGTGTTGAAATTGGTAAACACAGTGCATTCAGTGAGGTTTGCACCGCCCTCCTTTTATTTCTGACTCTTCCTGTCACCGTTGCAACCTCTGAGCGCTCATTCGTATGCCCTTCAAATAATGTGCGCAGTATAGGCTATTGATGTTTTATTATGAGCCATGTACAGTATCCTAATGTTTTTTGTTTCTGAGTTACATGTTCGTTTGAAGGACTTGATGTACTAAATAACATAGTTGCACCCGGTAGTGTTAAAATTGGTAAACACCGCAGTTGCGGACATTTTGTAGCCTAAAATGATGTTATGATAAGCTTTAATAAAGGGCCCGGTCATTTGCCCCGCCCCCGGCCCGGCTCTGACTTGTTCCGCCACTGTCACTGATGTCACTGTTTGCGCTGCTTAACGACATCACGTGACGTCCACCCACTTTCGCTAACTCCACCCAATGTGTCCACCCACTTCCAGCCAGCATGGTTCAGCGCGGTTGTAGTCGAAATGCAACTCCAACAGCCCCGCTCAGCTCGACTCAGCTCGACTCGGCACGGCACGGCTCAGCCGCGTTTGTAGTGGAAAAGCGGCACTAGATTTGAAGCTGCCAACAGCAGGAGCATTTTTGATGTCCTCTGGCAGTTGGTTCCATAGCTGTACTGCATAGTAGCTAAAAGCTGCTTCACCACACTTTGTTTTAACAACAGGTTTTAACAGTAAATTTTGCTGCTGCGATCTGGTAGATCTGATTGGGTTAGGCCGCTGCAACATGTCAGAGAGGGAATTGGGCCCTGTGCCATTTAGAGATTTGTACACCAGCAGCAATGCTTTAAAGTCAATTCTGTAGCTTACTGGAAGCCAGTGAAGGGACCTTAGAATTGGAGTAATGTGCTCTGTTCTTTTTGTTCGTGTGAGAACCCTCGCCGCTGCATTTTGAACCAGCTGAAGTCGTTTGATGGTCTTTTTTGGCAGGCCTGTGAAAAGGCCATTGCAGTAATCAACCCTACTAGAGATGAAGGCATGTATTAGTTTTTCCAGATCATGTTTTGACATAAGTCCTCTTAGTTTGGAAATGTTTTTTAGGTGATAAAATGCCGATTTAGTGATTGCTTTCATGTGACTGTCAAAGTTTAGCTTGCTGTCAATGAAAACACCAAGATTTTTAACCATTTCTTTAGTTTTAATCCCTTTTGTGTCAAGAATAGTGGTAATCCTGAGTCTTTCATCTTTTTTTCCAAATAGAATTACTTCTGTTTTATCTGTGTTCAGCTGAAGAAAATTTTGTGACATCCAGCTATTGATTTGATCGATACACTGGTAGAGACATTCAAGGGGGGCATAATCATTAGGTGATAGAGCAAGATAAATTTGGGTGTCATCTGCATAGCAGTGATACAAAATTGAATTGTTCTTGATAATTTGTCCAAGTGGGAGCATATAAAGGTTGAAAAGTAATGGTCCAAGAATCGACCCCTGGGGGACACCACAGGTCAAGGGCATTGATGTTGAGGAACAATTTCCCAGGGTAACAAAGAAGCTTCTATCTTTTAAGTATGATTTTAACCAATTGATAACTTTACCAGTCAATCCAACCCAGTGTTCAAGTCGATATAGCAGTATGTTGTGATCAACAGTATCAAAAGCTGCACTGAGGTCCAGTAATACCAGGACCGATGTTTTGCCTGCATCAGTATTAAGACATATGTCATTTATAACTTTAATCAGCGCTGTTTCAGTGCTATGATTGGCACGAAATCCTGACTGAAAATTATCAAAACGGCTGTTTGATATCAAGAAGGCAGTTAATTGATTGAAGACAATTTTTTCCAGGATTTTCCCGATGAATGGTAGATTTGATATTGGCCTGTAATTATTTAACACTGAAGGATCCAGATTATTTTTTTTAAGAAGGGGCTTTACAACAGCTTTTTTTAGGGACACAGGAACAACACCAGTTTCCAAGGATGTATTTATAATTTGAAGCACATCTGTAATTATAAGATGAAGAACAGACTTAAAAAAGTTGGTGGGCAGAATGTCCAATTCAGATGTTGAGGAACTGAGATTTTGTACAGTTTTTTCAAGAGTCTCAATCAATTAAACAAAATTCTGACATTGTGTTGAATTTATCTGTCTGTGTCACTGGTGATTGCAGTTTTTCAATTTTTTGCAACTGAGATATATTATGAGAAATATTCTGCCGTATTTTATCAATTTTACCTTTGAAGAAGGATGCAAACTCATTGCATTTATTAACTGAGAGAAGTTCAGGTGCTAATTGTGGTGGGGGATTAGTTAGCTTCTCTACTGTTGAAAATAGCACACGGGCATTGTTCATATTCCTGCTGATGATGTTGGAGAAGAAAGACTGTCTTGCTTTACGAATTTCATAATTATAATTACAAAGCATCTCTTTATGGATTTGATAATGAATGTGAAGTTTAGATTTGCGCCATTTTCTTTTAGTCTTTCTACATTCTCTCTTTAGCAGTTTAACAGCCGGGTACTGCTTCCATGGTGCTTTCTGCTTATCATTGACTCTTTTTATTTTGAATGGAGCAATATCATCCATAATTTGGGTCATATTTAAATTAAAAAATTCCAGTAAATCATCTACAGAGTCTGACATTTTGGTTGAGTTCTGAGAGAGAGCTTGCTTAAAAAGAGCACGTGTTGTTGTTTATGACTCTCCTGCCTGTAGTCGTTGAGCTATTCTGAATGTGAGGAGACATAGAAACATCAAAGAAAACACAGAAATGATCAGATAAGGCCAGGTCAACAACAGTAGTAGAAACAGTAAGACCCTTTGTGATGATGAGGTCAAGGGTATGACCACGAGAGTGGGTCGGTCCCTGTACATGTTGTACTAGGTTAAAGTTATCAATAATTGCAAATAGTTCTTTGGCATAAATGTTATCAGTATTATCTACATGCAAGTTAAAATCCCCAGATATAATAAGACAATCAAACTCTAAGCAAATGACTGATAACAGTTCACCAAACTCTTCAAGAAAGACTTTGGCTGAATGTCTCGGAGGCCTGTAAATAGTTAATAATAATATGTTAGGAGAGCATGTAACAAGTGCACATAAGTGTTCAAAGGAGGTAAAATCACCAAGTGAGGATTGTTTACATTGAAAAGAGACTTTGAATATATTTGCGATCCCTCCACCTTTCCCTTGTCGGGTAACATTCAAAAAATTTAAATTTGGGGGAGCTGCTTCGATAAGGGTGGTAGCACTATTTGCTTGATCCAGCCAGGTTTCAGTTAGAAGCAAAAAATCAAGATTGTGTTTACAAATAAGATCATTAATTAAAAATGACTTGTTTAAAAGTGATCTAATATTCAGAAGGGCTAGTTTTACAGTAATATTTGGTTGTGCACTCTGATGCTGTTTTAAAACAGGAAGATTAGATTGGTTCACCCCCAGGGTTAAATGTGCTCTATGTTTTCTGTTTCTTATCAACACAGGAATAGTGTCAACATCGGATCCCTGCTTTTTTCTACATCCATTTGCAGGGACCCAGACTACATCAAACAAGACTTTCTAAATGTTCCATTTGGTTTGAGGGTGAAAGGACTGGAGATGACATGTATCTTTTGGATGGTGAAAAAGATTTGTAGCCAGCTGAAAGTCCTGGACGAACACAATTTTGATGAACTGGGTACACTGCTTGTCGCGACAAATTTGGGCTGGAAAAAGAGTGTGTAGCCAGTCTGTCTGTCTGTCTCTCTCTCTCTCTCTCTCACACACACACACACACACTCACACACTCCTCCTCACCGGGCACAGAACCCTTTATACTGGTCTCTCTCTCTCTCACACAGAGCTGGTGTCTCATGTTGGAATTTTGTGGCTCTTTCATGTCACTTCTTCTAAAGGATTAAAGGTGCATAATATTTTCTACATCAGTGTCCACGGTGACCCTAAAGGACAAATCACAAAACAGCAAAACCAAAAACACAACCACAGAGGAATACGGACAAGTCAGAGAGCTGCATCTCAGTATTAAAGTGTAGCATACGACTTTTTTATCCATAGTCTTTCGTCCCACTTCCTGTTTCTTCCTGTTTCCGAGGTCTGGGACTAAAGTGGGAGGAGGAGCACGCCTCTACTATTCCCAGGAGAAGTTAATGTGGTTGATTTTTCTGCTTTGTGGTTGTGATTTGCCCTTCAGGGCCACCATAGGGGTCAGATTATACCCTCCTGCTGACGGATTCCATGTTGAGAGTCACACTGAATGTCAGAATGGACTCCGTACTACAGCAAAACTAAACGTGAAGAAAAACAAGTGGAACTCTACGACAGCGTGGTGAAGCTTCTGACACACGTCCAGTCATTATTACTCACGTGTTCTCCTCAAATCCCCTTCAAACAGGAAGGAAGCTACTGAAGAAAACTTGTTTCAGGCATCTGACCTTGACCCTGTTTGGATCAATTCCAAAATCTAATCAGTTCATCTACTGCTTACAATCATAAAACCCCACATAAACCCTACAGACATCAAACTCACTCCACATCTCACATTAATGACATCCTGAACACACACACCATCAGATTCTGTGAAATCTTTTTTTTTTGGTGGTGCTGGGGGTGTTTCTCTCTCTCTCACACACCCAACCCCATCTGCCCCACCCCTGTATTTGTATACTGTTCTCTGATTGGATCAGTTTACACTCCAGTCAGGGTTGATGTTCCATCGTTAACGGTTTTCTCGTTCTGACCCTCCGCACTCTCACCTGCTCTCTGAAAGAACAGTTTCACAGGTTAACACGTGAGCAGACCTCAAACAGCTCATCGCTTCCTGTTACACACGGATTAGTTCTCTTTAGTGATGATGATAAAACACTGTCTGATAAATCAGGACATCGTCAGTGTAAAAGAGGAGAAACGACAAAGATAAAAGGTTTCAATCTTTATTAACCCAATTCACATGGTCCCAAAGCTCAGCTATCGAGTACCCCACACACACACACACACACACACACACACACACAAATAAAAACAAAAAAGAATGATCAATGAAATCAATTTTTACTTTTTTTTGTGTATATTTTAATCTATAGTCAAGGTCTGTGTTTTGACCTGGCAGTGATTTTTGTATCTGAAATTTATTTTTTGTTTCTTTTTTTCAGGGTTTTTTCTTTCCTGGGTGTTTAATTATTTCGTTTCCTTCTCCAAGTCTTGGTGAAGCCACTGAGTGCAGAGGGAATTATTCTGGAAGAGGGGAGAGAAAAAGTTACTTCTCTCACACACACACACACACACACACACACACACACACACACACACTAGGCCTGCATGAGATCAGTGTGTGTGTGTTCATTCATCAGTACACACCTGGTTCTCATTAAAGCTCTTTGTCGGTGATTAAACCGCAGGAACAGTAGGACTGTTCACTGATTTCTGAGCGTTCTCCTTCGCCTGGTGAGCCTGCAGCACAGCCACCGCCTCATCCACCTACACACACACACACACGCGCGCCAACCAACAAAAGCAAAAACCCTAATAATCTTGATCACTCTAAAAATTGATTTATACCCAGTGTTTTGTGTATGTTTTGTGTGTGTGTGTGTGTGTGTGTGTGTGTGTGTGTGTGTCGCACCTTGGAGCGCAGTGACTCAGGAGACTCGAGCATGTGCAGCAGCTCCGAGTTGTCAATCTCCAACAGCATGCCAGTGATTTTCCCAGCCAGACTTGGGTGCATGTTCTGGATCAACGGGAACAGACGCTCACCTACACACACACACACACACACACACACACACACACACACGAGGGGTTTTGGCTCCAAAGCAGCTCAGTGCACTGTTAAAGGTCTCATGGCATGAAATTTTCACTTTCTGAGGTTTTTTAACGTTAAAATGAGTTCCTCTGACCTTCTTAAGTCACCCCAGTGGCTAGAAATTTCATAATGTGTAAACCAAACTATGCCCAACATTTGAGAATGGCGCGTCAAAACGGCGCGTTGATAAGCTCTTCCCTTTACTACGTCAGCAAGGGAGATGATCCCCACGCCCCCCCTCTGGATTCCCACCCACTGTATGGATTGCCCCGCCCAGCTGTAGTGAGGAGACCATAGAGGACACAACAACATGGCATCACCTAAGCAAGCGAAACATGGAAATTGCGCTGTACATGGATGTGACAACACAGAAAGGAGTCTGTTTTTACTGCCGACGGGAGAGCGCCTGAAGACGCAGTGGCTTAATTTTATTTACCCCAATAATACGCCATCGAGTCTACCTAAGACGGTGTATGTTTGTCGGAAGCATTTTCCTGAGGAATGTTTCCACAACTTGGGACAGTACAGGGCAGGTTTTGCACATCAACTGTCACTGAAGCCTGGGTCCGTACCAAGCATCCCTGCCGCATCAGCAACAAACACCGAACAAGTAAGTGTAGAACTGTTAAGTCGTTTTGCCGTGTTTTAAAATCGGTGCGTTAGCCTTGCAATGGCTACATTAGCTGTGCAGCTAACCGCTTCCTGCAGTTAGCCAGGTGCTCTGCGCTACAAAACCAAAGAGCATGCAGCATGCTCTGTTAAACTGAGTTTAGTCTGGAAATTGACTGTAACTTATGAGCTTATGTTTGACTATTGCTCTGCAATGCATGTCTTCTGTTGGATAAGCGCTATGTTGCTGTAGTTGCTGCTTCTATCCTCTTTGGTTACGGAGTGCGTGTTGAAGCCTAGGGTATTATACGTTCGTAAACTACCACTCCGAACACTCTCACACTCTGTTCTCTGTGTCACGCTGAGTTTACGAAAGGAGTCCGAGGGAGAACGGGGTTTTGTCTTAGCAGCGTGGCTACAGGCGCTGATAGCAGCGAGTATGTGTGCGCGCAGCTTGGTCAAGCCCCTCCCCCCATGGCCCGCCCCCACCCTCTACCCTTCCCCGCCTCCTGCTTCTCATTAGCAAAACGACGCACTGGGAAAAGCGCTGAAATGGGGCTCTCTCCCAGAAGGCTATATCTACGTGCTGAGGGTTCATTTTGAGAAAGGCTGCGGATATAACATCCGGAAACCTCTACGAGCCCGTTTAAAGCATCAACAAACCACCATGCTATGGGACCTTTAAAGTGAGAGCAGGAGGAAATAGCTGTGTGCTCAGTCAGAGAAAGTTTAGAGGCAGTGCGCCCCCTAATGGCACCTCTGATGAGCTCTACACTACACCTGTAGGTTGGATGAGCTCTGTTCATTCCCCCCCCTGTAGAGTTGCTGTGAGGTCTGTAACTCACCCAGCATCTGTTTCTGCTCCTGTGGGGGGGCGGCAGCCAGCATGGAGGCAGTGAGAGGCTCCTGACCCTGTACATGCACTGCAGCCTGACCACACACACACACACACACACACACACACTCTTCAGAAAGCTTAATGAGCTGGTTTAGTGGTGTGCTGGAGCAGACCAGGGCTTCTCCTGAGGATCTTACAGCCACTCAACACACTGACTGACTCACACTGTTACACATGAAGTGTGTTAGAGTGAGGTGTGTGTGTGTGTGTGTGTGTACCTGTGGCAGGGGTACTTGTGTGGCCAGGTGTTGTTGTGTGTTGCGTACTCCAGGTGTGTACTTGTACTGCTGCACCGCTCGCACTGGTGCTGCGGCTGTAGCTGCTCCTGCACTGGCTGGGCGTGGCCCCAACGGCTGAGATGCTACACACACACACGCACACACACACACGAGTCAGGAATGCAGCAGAGAATAAATCTGGAGTGTGTGCGCTCATACAAGACTCACCCATGCGCTGTGATGTCATCATGCGTGGCACCTGATTGGTTGTTGGGCGAATGGCACCGAAGGTCTGTGGGCGTGGCGCTGTGGGACGGATCGCATTCGGCATGTTCTGGAAATCTGCACACAGAAAGTACAACATGATGACATCAGAAGATGCCCAGGGAGACACACACGATAACATGCTGTGTCTCAAACCGCATCCTGCTGCAGTGCCAATATACACCTCTGCTTACTGCAGGGAGGGCACTGAGGGGTACAGGGAGCGGTTTGGGACACAGCTGGGTGATCAGGGTGGGGTGAGTGGAGCTGGGACTCACGCTGTGGGCGGACATTCTGTGTGGCCCAGCGGGGACTCGGGCGGAGTTGAGCCAGCTGACTGCTTGGGTAATAGGCAGCTCTGTTCTGAGCCTGTCTCACACACACACACACACACACACACACGTGTTAACACAACTTGGAAAGATGTTCAAGTGCTAAGTGAATTTATTTAAGTTGGTTAAAGAAACTGTCTGTGTGTGTGTGTGTGTGTGTGTGTGTGAGAGAGAGAGAGAGACAGACACACAGAGAGGGAGAGAGAGAGAGAGAGAGACACACACACACACAGAGAGAGAGAGAGAGAGAGAGAGAGAGAGAGAGAGAGAGAGAGAGAGAGAGTACCTGAGGAATGGCAGCCATAAAGTACCCAGACGGAGGTGCAGGCTGGTAGGGGTTGAGAACCGGGTTCGGGACGGCACGCACACTCGCCATCCTCTGCATGTACTGGTTGGTGAGGTGAGCCTGGCGCTCCTCTTTACGCTGCGCCAGAGCAACATACAGCGGCTTAGTGGCTACAATCCTGCCGTTCATCTCCGTCACTGCCTTTGTGGCTTCCTCCGGGGACGAGAAACAAACGAAACCAAACCCTTTCGAGCGACCACCCTCCATCATCACCTGCAGGGGGCAGTAGATATGCACATGAACATTTCCAAAAAATATAAATAAATAAATAAATAAATAATCCAGTAACACTGCTGGCCTTAAAGGCGTCACAGTGGCGATAAAAGTCGCATTATTCTGCACCAGAATGCTTTCGAGATTCGAAATAAACTGACCGTCGATTTTTCAAAAGCTTCCCGCGGTTGTAATCGGTCCTTATTTGATCATGCCCATCACTTGAAATTTCCCGCGTTCGCAGCGCCCCCTCTCGGTCAATGGAACAGCTGCGTGACGTCATACCAGTAACCACTCGGTGCAGTTGCAATGACGGACACACCAGAAAATAGGAGCGATGCTGAGGAAATTAGCTTTGATTTTACCGATACAGAAGAAGAAAATGGCCCACAAGTAGAGATTTTGACAGCTGAATGTCCTGGTGGTATCCAGCCTTACAGATTTGAACCTGAGCGCTCATCTTCAGAAGAAAATGAGGACAGTTCTGACGACGACAGAAACGAAGACGAGAATGAAGACCGGCGACTTGAAGACTTGTTTTGGTTGGTTTCTCTGACTAAATCACTACTTGTGTGTATTTTTAAAGACCATTTTCACTTGAATTAGAATGCTGTGTGATTAATCTATGATTATGTGTAATACTGATAGCTGTAGGGGGTGAAAGTATAGCTAGAAAGATTGAATTCTAGCAACTTGACAGCTTGCGATCTCGCGAAATGCAGTGGGCCTTCTGATACAGTAGACCCCTTGATATTCCAGTTTTCATCATTTTCCTTTTATTGCGGTTGATTTTCACTTGATATTCAGTATGTTATAGGCTGGGAGTATTGAGCTTTGTATTGTATTGTTTAGTAAACGCACAATCGTCAGTAATAAGTGATAATTATTAGTTAAAGGCAGCTCTGTGGCATAAATCTTTCAATTAATCTTCTGTCATCCATTTGCTAAAATTATGTGCCACATGTGTTATCAAGACAACACTTCATGTGACAAAGAAAGATATGACAAATACATAAATGTATGAAAATCATTTTGTACAATTAATGATTGATACATAGAAACACTTAAAACGTGTGTGGCAGCGGGGGCGTGGTCAAGCGCCGGTCTGTGACAGGAGGGCGGAGCCAGGGAAGGTGAGTGGCAGAATCATTACACCTGACGGTAATTAACCTGTGTTTTGTGTGTTTTCCCAGTCACCGCGCCCTATTTAAGGAGGCAGAGGGAGAGCAGAGAAGAGCTCATCCCGGGACAAGAACACAGTGTGTGTGTTTCACTATCAGATTAAAACTGGCGGTTATACTGAAAAGTCTGGCAATAAAAAGCCTATTTGCATCTGAAGCGTTGTCCTGCCGTCCTCTGTGCTCCACCCACACTTCAGAGAGCTCTACAGTGGTGCCAAAACCCGGGACAAGGTGGAGCACCAACCTCGCAGCCCCATGGAATCCTCCCCGTTCGCGGACCTGGTCCACGCCCTCACCACGGCTCAGCAAAGCCAGCACCAGGCGCTCGTCACGCTCCGAAAGGAGCAAGAGCGGCGCTTCGAAGCCCTGGTGCTGGCCCAGCAGGAAGATCGCGAGGCGTTCCGGCATCTCCTCGCGTCGGCGGGGTCCACCAGTGCCCCGGCCGCGGGCCCGTCTCCCCTCACTGTGACTAAGATGGGCCCACAGGACGACCCCGAGGCGTTTCTCACATTGTTCGAGCAGGTCGCCGAAGCCTCAGGGTGGCCAATGGAGCAGCACGCGGCGCACCTCCTCCCCCTCCTGACGGGAGAGGCGCAGCTGGCCGCGCTATAACTCCCCGCCGGCTGGCCTACACAGACCTTCGCCGGGCCGTCCTCCAGCACGTGGAAGCGCTGGCGCTGTTGTTCTGGCGTGCGCCCCACGCGCTGGAGGACGGCCCGGCGAAGGTCCGTGTAGGCCAGCCGGCGGGGAGTTATAGCGCGGCCAGCTGCGCCTCTCCCGTCAGGAGGGGGAGGAGACGCGCCGCTCCATCGGCCACCCCGAGGCTTCGGCGACCTGCTCGAACAATGTGAGAAACGCCTCGGAGTCATCCTGCGGGGCCGGGGCACTGGTGGACCCCGCCGACGCGAGGAGATGCCGGAACGCCTCGCGATCTTCCTGCTGGGCCAGCACCAGGGCTTCGAAGCGCCGCTCTTGCTCCTTTCGGAGCGTGACGAGCGCCTGGTGCTGGCTTTGCTGAGCCGTGGTGAGGGCGTGGACCAGGTCCGCGAACGGGGAGGATTCCATGGGGCTGCGAGGTTGGTGCTCCACCTTGTCCCGGGTTTTGGCACCACTGTAGAGCTCTCTGAAGTGTGGGTGGAGCACAGAGGACGGCAGGACAACGCTTCAGATGCAAATAGGCTTTTTATTGCCAGACTTTTCAGTATAACCGCCAGTTTTAATCTGATAGTGAAACACACTGTGTTCTTGTCCCGGGATGAGCTCTTCTCTGCTCTGCCTCCTTAAATAGGGCGCGGTTACTGAGAAAACACACAAAACACAGGTTAATTACCGTCAGGTGTAATGATTCTGCCACTCACCTTCCCTGGCTCCGCCCTCCTGTCACAGACCGGCACTTGACCACGCCCCCACTGCCACAATGTGTTTTTAAAAAAATATTTTTTTTCTATCAATACCTAGCCATGACCTTGAAATCAGATCCATTGATAACAACAGTCACAAATAGTGTTCAGTGTTCGTTGCTACAGCCAAACACAATACACCGATTAGGCATTTTGTATCACAGAATATTAATACATCATTTCATAGTGTTTTGAGTGTTCAAAACTATCCACAAACTGAATAAATCCACAAAATCCGCAATGTAAACAACTCTGGTAAACGCACGCTATAGAGAAAACACGGTGACAGGCCAGCATCACCCAAGGGAGGTTACTGGTATGACGTCACACATAAGTTGACCTAGTTAACGGCTGGCTGCCTAAATTTGGCTGTGCGCGTCAACTTTAAATGCTTGTAGCGGGCGTATCGCGACACTGAGATCGCGGGAAACCGAGGGGCTTGAATAACCCACCAAACCCGACATTCTGACACATGATATAGCCTGATTGCTGAAATTACCGCACGACGCCTTTAACACCGCATTAGCATTAATGACATGAAACTTTTTTTAATTAAAAAACTAACACTTCATTTTTTTCTCCCAACTTTAAAATAATCTTTTTTTTTTTAAATACAGTATTCAACTTTATATAGACAAAAACAAACAAACAGACACTTCATGTTTAAACCAAAGCTTTTGGTTGTGGAGTTGATAGTTGATGAAACAATAAAACTCAAGGGTGATCAGTCACAGGTGATTATTTATAGGTGGTGATCAGTCAGGAGGAGGTTACCTTGGCGCTGGTGATGGTTCCGAAAGGTGAGAACTCTTTGCGAAGACGTTCATCATCCAGACCATCATCCAGATTCTTCACATACAAGTTCACACCCTATAGCACAAGATGGAGGTGAGCAGTGCGTGTCTGTCTGTAGCCTGCCGGCTAGAGAGCAGTCTAATGTGTAACTCACAGTTAGCATATTACCTGTCTGTCTCTGTGTGTGTGTGTGTGTGTGTGTGTGTGTGTGTGTGTGTACCTGGTAGCGTGTCATGCGGTCCTGCTTCATCTGTTCAAACTTGCGTTTTAGTTCAGTCTGTCTCTCACCTTTCTTCTGCGCCCGGCCCACGTACACCTGTTTACCATTTAACTCCTTTCCATTCATCTCATCCACAGCCTACACACACACACACACAATATTAACCCAACTCATAAGGTTCGGTCGTTCCCCCCACAGTCTTCACTAGTGCACTTGGCCGTAGTGCACACTCACTCTCTGTGCGTCCTCGTGCCTCTCAAAGCTCACGAAGCCGAATCCTTTAGATTTTCCACTCTCATCAGTCATGACCCGAATACTCAGTGCAGGCCCTGTTACACACACACACACACACACACACCAAGCACTCGGTCTCAAACACTACATTATACCACAACTTATTGTTATGACCAGAATATTAACCATTGCAAGGCTGTGTCCCATACACACACACACACACACACTTCTTAAAAGGAGTGTTCATACAGCGTTACCCTGTGTGTGTGTGTGTGTGTGTGTGTGTGTGTGTGTGTGTGTGTGTGTGTGTTACGCATAACGCACTATGAATGGTGTTTATAAATGTACCCTTCAGGTATGTGTGAAATAACATGTTAAAGCTGTGTTTGTGTGAGTAAACTTGATGACCTCATGCTACATAATCTGAGCCACGCACACATGCACTTGGGACACTGCCTCACGTGTCCTCACCGAACTTGCTGAAGATGTCTTTGAGTTTGTCATCGTCCATGTCCTCCCCAAAATTCTTAATGTAAACGTTTGTGAACTCTTTGGCTCGAGCTCCCATCTCAGCCTCACGCTCTTTACGGGATTTAAAGCGTCCAACAAACCTGTAAAGTGCGCGCACGCACACACACACACAATAAATTATATCCTGCTAAAAGACCAAACTCAGAAATTAGTTCTCACACACACACAGTCAGGCAGTTAGTTATTTCTGTGCGCCTTACACTTTGCGATCGTTGAGCAGCATGCCGTTCATTTTCTCTATCGCTCTCTCTGCAGCCTCGTGGGTCTCAAAGTGCACAAAGCCGTAACCCTTAGAGCCGTTTTCATCACACACCACCTTCAGAAGAAGCACACTGTTACACACACACACACATATATATATGAGTGATTCCACACTTATGGGTACTGAAATGGGGACATGAACTTATTTTTAAAAATTCACCTAAAACCATTTCTTTTTTTACCATCAGGTCACAAAACATGTAATCTTTAATGAATGATATGTTAAAAGATAACTTTAATTTTCTGAGATGTAATAAAAACATATTTATATGCCAAAGTCAAGCCTATGAGTTCCAAAATGATGTCTGTTCCATTACTTCTGTTACGATTGTCCATCTCGCGTCTGTTACAAATTAATTACAATCTAGCTATATACCATGTTAATCTTATTGAAAGAATGTGTATGTTTATTCTACTACACATGTTTATTAATTATATTTGCTAAAACATCACCTTCCTATGTTTCAAAAAGTAATTCTACATTGTTAAAATTGAGAATATATATGTCCACAACACTTCTGTTACGTTCTGACTTTGGCATATAAATATGTTTTTATTACATCTCAGAAAATTAAAGTTATCTTTTAACACATCATTCATTAAAGATTACATGTTTTGTGACCTGATGGTAAAAAAAGAAATGGTTTTAGGTGAATTTTTAAAAATAAGTTCATGTCCCCATTTCAGTACCCATAAGCGTGGAATCACTCATATATTAGAACACACTGACATGACTGACTTACACACACACACACACACACACACACACACACACGCTATTTGGGGCAAACTCACGCGAGACATGGATGCCTTGCACCGTGCCCATGCATGACTGTCCCCCCCTCCCCCCCGCGCACATTGTGCTTACCATTCCGGGCACGGCTAGTGGTCACACCAGGTGTGTACAGTGCCCGAGTCCAACTGGACCACACCAGAGCACAATCATCACACGAGTCAAACGAACTAGACTTTGGGGGTTAAATGTGCTCGGGCCTGGTATGGATCAGCGAGCATGAGTACACCCTCAAGGCCCAAGCGTATACCTATGGATGCAGCTACACGCAACATGGACGCACTGAGGTGTCTCCAAAGTATTCTTGGTTTTCTGCTGAAACCGTACGCATCTCTGAACGCACGTGCACCATGCCTTTATTGAATTACACCTCCCAGGAGCAGCAAAAAGTGCCGTCTGAAAGTAAGACAATCCCCTGAATAAGATTAAAAACAAGACTAAAGGTGCACGTGGCAATTTGCAGCTCGAGAGAAAAGAATCTTTAGTGTTTAATGTTGATGGTAGAAGGAGGAGACAAGAGGAAGAAAAATGTTCTAAAGTCATATTTCGCACTTCGACTACTCTCGCCGACTGGACTGGGCTCGACGTTAACTTTCTGATCCATCTGTCCAGTCAGAGAAGCAGCAAGGTTTTTCATTTATCCTGACCATAACCTTTTTATTACCGTGTATTTACTCAGTCAATGACCGCAGACACACCACTGTTCCTCTTGTTGCTGGTTTACACTGTAAAGCAACAGCATCAGGCCCAACACCGTGGGGGTGGATCCTGTAACCCTGTGGACGGTCACTTCACCACTGCGCAACACTAACACAGCTGCATCACCTTCCTTCACCTTCAACTGCTCCATTTGGTTTTTGTTTTTAAATAAGAGTGTGTGTTTTACCAACTTCGTGACTCCCGACAGAATCAATCGCAGAAACATCTGACCCCGTGGCCAGTGATGTGTTTCCCGTTGCCCAGGTTTTGCACAGTAATGCAGTACACTTTGCTCTCGTGTCCATCGTACTATAGCCAGTCAAATTCAGTGAGCCACTTTAGGAGGAACTTGCGTTTCCTGTTTATTTTCTGTTCGTCCTTTTTAACTTTTTGGGATTGTTGTCTTTTTCACTTTCTTTCGACAAAGTGAAACTGAAAGAAATCACGTTGGACATGATGAGGGGGACAGAATCACGGTATGAATGAAAAACAAACTGTGAGTGAGTTCAGCACGGTCATAAAATTCCCCTGAAATATTTTACAACATTTGTGATGGTTAACGAGAACCATACAAAAGAAAACACACTGAATGTCCGAATGAAATGAAGATTCACCAGAAATGTTTATTTTATCGAGGTGTTTGATCGCCATTTCTCCAATTTTGATGAATTCAGTGTCTAATAATCTATAATTAGAGATTACACCATGGTTATTTTTTACGCACGCACCTGCTGCACTCGGCTTCCCCGGAATTTTGTAAACAATAACACAGCCTGATCACTGAGGGGATTGAATTGGCGTCACTGGAGGTTTATTAATGCAACTCTGGAATAATTACTATAAAAATGGTGATTTTCAACAAATATTCAACTCGTCCTGTCGGATACGCAGATGTGGATTTGACTTGTCCGGATCAGATGTTTGGTTGTCCCGGACAGTCAGACTAGTGTTAATATCGAGGCTTGCTGGACGGCATACACCGAGTTTCATGCATGCACAGTTGATGCTCACAGTCCACGTGGACAACACCCTGTGTGCTGCATGGACTGTGGCACAGACTGCACCTGCTGAAGTATACTTCAGCCTTCTCACACACACCCCACCACACCAAACCTTGCAAGACAGGATGTTCCCAAAGGCTGAGAAGGTGTCATAGAGAGCCTTGTTATCGATGGACTTGTCAAGGTTCTTGATGAAGATGTTCCCAACACCACTCTTCCTCAGTGAGGGGTCTCGCTGGGACCACATGATCCGAACAGGACGTCCCTTAATCACATCGAAGTTCATCGTGTCCAAAGCTCGCTCAGCTGAAGGAAGAAAAAGTCCAGTAGAGCTCATTAACCTCATCAAAAAACATTAAACCACACTTTCACTCCAAACTCACTCAGGACCGATCAGTACTTTACACACAGACCACAGACACACAGCCACGTTTACGGTCACTCAAGTTCTCCTAACAGGAATACGTCTCAATTTTAAAGACTTTTAACTCAATATTAAAAGGTCACACAGGGAAAGGGCTGGTACAGAAATACCGGACACAAGACCTATCAAGATTGGATTAGTTCATTAGGGGGACAGATAAAACATAAATAAAATGAACAGATGAACACTGAGTCTGGAAGAGAACTGGAGGGAATTCAGTGTATAATTTTCGCAGAGGAGGGCTGAGCAAAACACCAAATAATCCCAGAGGAGCTCCAGGACACCCCAACCCTGGAGCCCTCCTACAGTTAACCCCATCCCGAACAGGGCTATAAACCCGCAGCGAGTCTCTCAGTAAGGGCGAAAATCACATCAGCGCTGTTCCACTTTATAATCAGCGCGCTGTTCCAGCTGATCTCCAGCAGCGCTTTAACTCTCGCTGCGCTCATGCGGACAGAATCAGAGCTCGTTAGCGCGGGACAGCGGCAACGCCGGCGCGATACACAGCAGCGGCGCGTCTCGCTCACCGTCGGCGGGCTGCTGGAAGTTGACGTAGGCGTATCCGAGCGAGCGGCGGGTCATCATGTCCCTGCACACCCGGATGGAGAGGATGGGACCCGCGGGGCTGAACTTCTCGTACAGCATGGCCTCGGTGACGTCAGGGTGCAGGTCTCCCACATACAGAGACGCCATGGGGTAACTGGGAGCGCTGGGGTTCATCTCCACCGACTGTCCCTCCCACTGACCGAGCGGAAACGCGCGGAGCTCGGTTTAGGCCACACAGCGAGCGGGCGAATTTAAACACTCAGTAACTGCGGAAACTGCGCTGACAGTGAACTTTTAACACAAACAAGCCGGTTCGGATCACGACGGGATTTTCAGCGAAAAGATAAAAGGGTAAAAAGCGGAAAGCCCAGGCTCCCAGTCCGCTCTCGCTAATGCTAACGGGTTAGCTCACTCAGCTAATCTCCTCAGAGCAGCGCGCCGCTAGTTCCGCTAACTCCACACGCCGATCTGCTCCGGGAGCGGAAGCCGAGAATCCCGCTGCGGCTTCACCAGCTCTCGGTTACAAAGACGGAAGTAGATTTTTTGTTGATTTTCTGTTTTGTAATTTTTTTTGTATTTTTGATTTTTTTAAATAAGATGTGTGCCGAGGCTCGCTCCGGGGCACACGCGCTCACCACAGCACAAGACGGAAGAGGGACGGAACCGGAAACCGACTTTCACTATTAAAAAAAAAAAAAAACTTCCTCCGGAAATCGAACTATTAAAAACTAGGAAAGACAATTGAAAGTGCAAAGGCTTAAAAATCAGTTACATGATTTAAATAAAAATAATAAAAAAACAACCACGAGGGCAAAAAATATAACTACCATTAAATTATTTATAAAAAAGCAAATGACTGAACGAGCGAGTGAATGAAGAACCGCAACACTCCTCAGCGCCTGCGGGAAACATCTGCAGGGCAGAAGCAGACAGGAGAGAATCTCTCTCTCTCTCACACTCACTCTCTCTCACACACACACACACACACTCTCTCTCTCTCTCACACACTCTCTCTCTCTCTCTCACACACACACACACACACACACACACACTCTCTCTCTCTCTCACACACTCTCTCTCTCTCTCTCTCACACACACACACACACACACACACACTCACTCTCTAACATACTCTCACGCTCTCTCTCTCACTCACTCACACTCGCTCTCTCTCTCACACTCGCTCACTCAGACACTCACACACTCACTCTCTCACTCACTCACACTTGCTCTCTCTCTCACACTCGCTCACTCTCTCACACAGACACTCACACACTCACACTCTCTCACTCACACTCACTCACACTCTCTCTCTCTCACACACACACACACTCACTCTCTAACATACACTCTCTCACACTCACTCTCTCACTCACTCACACTCGCTCTCTCTCTCACACTCGCTCACTCAGACACTCACACACTCTCTCACACTCACTCTCTCACTCACTCACACTTGCTCTCTCTCTCACACTCGCTCACTCTCTCACACAGACACTCACACACACACTCTCTCACTCACACTCACTCTCACACTCACTCACACTCGCTCTCTCTCTCTCACACTCACTCACTCTCACATTCTCTCTCACACTCACTCACACTCACTCTCATGCTCACTCACTCTCATGCTCTCTCACACTCACTCTCACACTTGCTCTCTCACACTCACTCACTCTCTCACTCACTCTCACGCTCGCTCACTCTCACACTCACTCACTCTCTCACGCTCTCTCTCACACTCGCTCACTCTCACACTCACTCACTCACTCTCACACTCACTCTCACGCTCGCTCACTCTCACACTCACTCACTCTCACACTCTCTCACGCTCTCTCTCTCTCACACTCACTCTCTCTCACACTCACTCTCATGCTCTCTCACACTCGCTCACTCTCACACTCTCTCTCACACTCGCTCACTCACTCTCACGCTCTCTCTCTCACACTCACTCTCACGCTCTCTCACTCACACTCTCTCACATGCTCTCTCTCTCTCTCTCTCTCTCTCTCTCTCTCTCTCACTCACTGACTCAGGAAGCCCCCCCCCCCCCCACACATGGAAAGACTCGAACTCAGAAAAGACTCTGACTATGGAACTGCACTGTGACTTTTGCACCTTTACCTGGACTACCTCACTTTTTTTTTTACACACCATACACTGTTTCTTGTTGCTGCTGCCCTCCACGGAAAAGACTTCTCTATGGAACTACACATGTGACTTTGCACCTTACCTGAACTCTCTCATAAGAACTGCCTTGGGCCCTGCAATATAACAACTTACCATATGCTGCTTCTGAATGCTGCTACACATTATTAACACATTATTATTTATTTAACACATTATTCTACATAAATGCTGCTACTGTGATAACCTCAACTGGACTGTGCTGTACTGTACTGTGTGTCTTGTATACTAGTCTTGTTCTTATCTTCCTGTCTTTAGCCTAGATTATTTTTCTAAATGTTAAATGTTTCAATTCCCCCCCCTTTTTTTTAAATTATAACTTTATTATTACTTATTGCTTGTTACACTGTTATTGGTCCTGTCTTGCGCTTTAATGTTTGTCTTGTTAATGTCAGTCCTATGTTTGTCTATGTCTTTACATGGGATAGAGAGAAACATAATTTCAATTTCCTTGTATGACCTGCGCATATGAAGAAACTGACAATAAAGCTGACTTGAACTTGAACTCACTCTCTCTCTCTCTCTCTCTCACACTCGCTCGCTCTCTCTCTCTCATACTCACTCTCACTCGCTCTCTCACTCTCTCTCTCACACACTCACACTCGCTCTCTCTCACTCTCTCACACTCTCACTCACTCACACTCGCTCTCACACACTCTTTCTCACACACTCTCACACACTCACACTCGCTCTCTCTCACTCACACTCGCTCTCTCTCTTGCTCTCTCACTCACTCACACTCGCTCTCTCACGCTCTCTCTCACACTCACTAGCTCTCTCTCACACACGCTCATGGATTAAAGGAAAAAAAATCATCTGACTGAAAAAATAAAATAAAAAAAAGCTCCATGTCGTTGGCCCCTACCACGTCAGCGATGCGTCAAATTTTAAACGCCGTGTTGTCCATTATCCCCTCGGCCCCTACTTATAGTACATTTACATAATTTTAACAATGACTAAAGCTAAGGCAAGACTTGACCATTGTCATTACTGGCTATTCATGATGAAACATCAAGTTTTCAGCACAAAGTGCAAATTTATTTCAACAATACTTTAGTAATGCACAACAGTGGTTCAGAGAAAAGTGCAAGTGCAGTCGAACTTGAACCATGCTTTCAAAAGAGTGGAACAGAAAGAAAAATAAGAAAATCTGTTAAATAAAGCCAGGAAACAAGAAAAGTGAAAGTTCACTTTTTCTGCTTCTTCGCAGTGAAGCCAAAGGCATCTAGTTTGGCAACACCTGATGCCTGTTTTTGTTTCTTTTTCCTTGGCACAGCAGCAGGAGCTTGCCATTATCGCCCATTTCATTTCGCCAAGCCCATCTCCACTTATTCTTTACCGTTTTGTCGATGTCTGACACATCTGTGCCTTCATTTAAAAGAAGTGCGTCCATGCTGGCAAAACCGAAAGTAATTTGACGCGCTCTAGTGATGGAAATCGAAGGGCCTGTGTCAGGTGAAATATGGCCTTATACGCAGTACTCGAGTTGAGGGGGGATGTGGGGGGAGGCATCCCCCTTCTGAAATAAAAATCTCAAATCATCCCCCTTATAAAACGGCCATCCCCCCCCCCCCATCACATCCCTCGGGCCATTTTACCAATTAATGTGGAAATTAGCCTACTATTATTTTAACAAATATTACTACCATTTCAACATTAGAGGCTTTGCGCAGTGATAGCCTACATGTGGCCGGATAAAAAAGACGCATATTTATTTATTCGGTTGCACCTCTCATTCACACCTACAGTACCAGTCAAAAGTTTGGAAACGCCTCTAATTCAGTGGTTTTTCATTATTTTAAAATTTTCTGAATTGTAGATTAATACTAAAGTCATGAAGTATGTGAAGAAATATATATGGAATTATTTGGTAAACAAAAAAGTGTTAATCAAACCAGAATATGTTTTATATTTTAGATTCTTCAAAGTGGCACCTTTTGCTTAGATGACAGCTTTGCACAGCTTGGCATTTTCTCAGTCAGCTTTACGAGGTAGTCACCTGGAATGGCTTTCAGTTTACAGCTGTGCCTTGTCAAGAGTTAATTTCTTGAATTTCTTGACCTCTTAATGTGTTTGAGACCATCAGTTGTGTTGTGAAGAGGTAGAGTTGGTATACAGTGAATGGCCCTATTTGAGGACTGTTCTAATCCATATTATGCCAAGAACTACTCAACTAAGTAAAGAAAAACGACAGTCCATCATTACTTTAAGAAATGAAGGTCAGTCAGTCCGAAAAAGTTTGGGATGAGTTGGACCGCAGAGTGAAGGCAAAGCAGCCAATGAGTGCTCAGCACCTCTGGGAACTCCTTCAAGACTGTTGGAAAACCATTTCGAGTGATGACCTCATGAAGCTGATTGAGAGAATGTCAAGAGTGTGCAAAGCTGTAATCAAAGCAAAAGGTGCCGACTTTGAAGAGTCTAAAAGAGGGGGGTCCGGGGGCTCTCCCCTGGAAAATTTAGATTTTTCAATTCATATTCATGCATTCATGGTGCATTTTAAGGTGAAATTAATGAAAATAAGATTATTCATATTTTGCTAACATTATTATACTTTTATTGTTTGTTCACACTGATATTTTATTGTTTGCATTTCTTGTTCTATCAATTTCTTAGTTACATTTAAAAATTTCCTTTGTTCTTGTTCTCTGTTCGTTTAACACATGCTGTTGATTACTGTTTTACATTAACAATTGTTTGTATAAGTTTTAGAATAAGCCAAGTTTTGCCTCATCATGCAACTAACTTGTTTATAGAATAAGCTTTGCCTGTAACCCACCCTGTGTGATGGAGACATATTTCCCTTTTTTGTCATGGTTTCAAATTTGGCTCATATATTCTCACCACTGTAGATATTCTTATAGAAATAGAGGTACAATGAACTTTTTAAATACACCTTTATATAATAGCCACAAGACACACACAGGCCAGTCCCAAGTCTGGATGAAAGGCGAGGGTGGCATACTAACCCTTATCATGCTGGATTTAAATGGCCATTTTTATTGCCCATGAAGTTGTTTTATTTCTTAATTAATAAAATATCATGAGAATCATTGACAAACCATACATTTCCTGAAAGGGTGGACTTTGGGGAATAATCTAGTGAGATTTTTGCAAAGCCTTACCTGCTCGGGGGTGATTTATAACCCTAATTACCTGTTAATTAGCTAATTAACAGGTATGCTCAGGTGAGCCAAAAAGGGGTGAAATGTTGTATTTTTTTAAATAAGACAAGATATAAACACCAACTTTTCAGGATATGTCCTTGGGGGAACTAATAGTAAATTTTTGCAAATTCAGCTCATTTGCATAAACCGTTGCCATGGCAACAGCAGATACCCTAGCAACTGGGGGTATACTGGGTTTAGCATGGTCTGGTTGTACCAGAGAGGGTCAGAATAGTTATTTTTGTTGTAATGAACTAATGTAGACCGAGTTTGGCTATTTTGATAGATTTCATCATCTTTGGATATTTGAATAATATAATATATGGGATCAGATCTAATTTACCACATTATTTTATCTATTCTTCTATTTCAGTCATATTTCTCCCCCCTTCCTCCCTCTCTCTCTCTCTCTCCACGCTGTTTGCACTGTTATTGGAGATGCTTTAATCTCATTGTACATGTGTATAGTGACAATAAAGGCACTCTATTCTATTCCATCAACCAACATTTATACTTCATTCTTTAATCACTAAAAGTTGATACACGTGTAGCCATATCTCTTGGCAGTGTATCCTGAAATTTTGATATTAATATACAAAGTCTGAACGATTTTACACCACCTGAAGCTAAAGCGCGTGTGTTGAAATGCTGTTTTACAATTTGGCGCCATATTCGGCGAGTTGTAAACCAAGTGGGACGTCGCACGCTCTGATTGGCTGCCGAGTTCAAAATGAAGCCGTTCGTTAACACCCGATAGTTCATTTATGCACGATCGTATTTAAACTGTTTACCTGGCCTTTGGCCAGGTTGGGGAGCGTGGAGTTTGAACACATTTCTATTTGAATTTCACCGTTCTGATGGTCTCCTTGCCGCAACCGTCTTCGTCTACAAGATGCTATTTTCCCACCAAAACGACACTTCCGAACGGCACCGAACATCTCCGAAGATGCACGAAGACGACACACTCCTGCCGCAGAGCGGAGTGTGACGAAAAAGATGACGGAACTCATATCGAAAAGGTGCATTTTACGAACAATTTCTTCACAATTCTGGGTAAAATATGAGTAATAAAATTTGTTAATTTGTATTGAAAACGTACCAGCCCGCCTGGACCACTGTTTGGCCAAATTTAGTGGCCCGAAAGACATAAAAAAAAACACCGCCGGGCCATTGGGCAAGTGCTAATGTCGAGCCCTGCACTCACATGCTCTCTCTCTCTCACACTCACACGCTCTCTCTCCCTCTCTCACACTCACATGCTCTCTCTCCCTCTCTCACACGCTCTCTCTGTCTCTCTCTCACACTCACTCTCACGCTCTCTCCCTCTCTCCCACTCTCACACTCACTCACAAGCTCTCTCTCTCTCTCACACTCACTCACACGCTCCCTCTCTCTCTCACACTCAGTCACACGCTCTCTCTCTCACACTCTCTCTCACACACACTCTTTCTCACACGCTCACTCTCACACTCTCTCACACGCTCTCTCACTCTCACTCACATGCGCTCTCTCACTCACACGCGCTCTCTCTCTCTCACACTCACTGTCACACACGCTCTCTCTCACACACGCTCTCTCTCACACGCTCTCTCTCACACGCTCTCTCTCTCACACGCTCTCTCTCTCACACGCTCACTCTCACACACGCTCTCTCTCACACTCACACGCTCTCTCTCTCTCACACTCACTCACGCTCTCTCACACTCACACGCTCTCTCTCACACTCACTCTCACACACGCTCTCTCTCACACTCTCACTCACATGCTCTCTCTCTCTCTCTCTCTCTCTCTCACACTCACTCACACGCTCCCTCTCTCTCTCACACTCAGTCACACGCTCTCTCTCTCACACTCTCTCTCACACACACTCTTTCTCACACGCTCCCTCTCACACTCTCTCACACGCTCTCTCACTCTCACTCACATGCGCTCTCTCACTCACACGCGCTCTCTCTCTCTCACACTCACTGTCACACACGCTCTCTCTCACACTCTCTCTCACACTCTCTCTCTCTCACACGCTCTCTCTCTCACACGCTCTCTCTCTCACACGCTCACTCTCACACACGCTCACTCTCACACACGCTCACTCACGCTCTCTCACACTCACACACTCACTCTCACACACGCTCTCACACACGCTCTCTCTCACACTCTCACTCTCATGCTCTATCTCTCTCTCTCTCACACTCACTCACACGATCTGTCTCTCTCTCACACACTCACGCACACGCTCTCTCTCTCTCACTCACACGCTCTCTCACACTCACGCTCTCTCTCGCTCTCTCACACTCACACACGCTCTCTCACACTCACACGCTCTCTCTCACACTCTCTCACTCTCACGCTCTCTCTCTCACACTCACACACGCTCTCTCTCACACTCACACTCTCTCTCACACTCACTCTCACACACGCTCTCTCTCACTCACACGCTCTCTCACTCACACGCTCTCTCTCACTCACACACACACACGCTCTCTCACACTCACACGCTCTCTCACACTCACTCACATGCTCTCTCTCTCACACTCTCTCACTCTCACGCTCTCTCTCTCACACTCACACTCTCACACGCGCTCTCTCACACTCACTCTCACACACGCTCTCTCTCACTCACACGCTCTCTCTCACTCACACACGCTCTCACACAAACTTTTAAACTGATATTTTGTCTGTGTGTATGAGAGAGAGATTTTAATATCTTGACCATTTTGCTAAATTGAGAGAAATAAGGAACATCTGTGAAATCACAGGTGTCTACTGGAGATAAATCTTTGTTTTAAGAGTGTTCAAACTTTTGTACTCGACTGTAGATCTGATCTATCCCGAGACAGACACAAACACACACAATGATTTGTATGAAATTAGATCTGGGTTTGAAGTCTACAGAAGGGCAGTGTGGTGGCGGAGCAGGTCGTGTTGTCTCCTCACAGCTCCAGGATTTCTGAGTCCATCCTGAGCTCAGGTTCCTGTCAGGTTAGTGTGTGGAGTTTATTGTGTTCTCCCCAAGCCTGTGTGGGTTTCCTCTGGGTTTTCCAGTTTCCTCCCACATCCCAAAAAACCTGCAGGTAGGTGGAATGGCTACACTAAATTACCCTACCCCTGTGACAGACTAGCGTGTTATCCAGGTGGTGAGTTCTCCCACCGCACACCCAATATTCCTGGGATTGACTCCAGCTGCACCATGGCCCAGACCAGGATGAAGCACTTCCTAAAGATGCATGAAGTTTGTCAAGTCAAGTTTATTTGTTTCGCGCTTTTAACAACAGACATTGTCGCAAAGCAGCTTTACAGAATTTGAACGACTTAAAACATGAGCTAATTTTATCCCTAATCTATCCCCAATGATGAAGCCTGTGGCGACGGTGGCAAGGAAAAACTCCCTCAGGCGACATGAGGAAGAAACCTCGAGAGGAACCAGACTCAAAAGGGAACCCATCCTCATTTGGGCAACAACAGACAGCCTGACTATAACATTAACAGTTTTAACATGAAGTCAGTTTCGTTGATGTTATAAACTCTTCATTGATGGAAACTTGAGTGTAAAACTGTTCATGACAACTGCAGTCCTAAAGTTAGCAAGTCAACTGTAGTCCTCAGCCATAAAAGCATTACTGTAAGAGTCCAGAGCGTCCTCCAGGTGTGACTTTCAACTGTCCTCATGGAGCCGTCCTCCACAGGAGCGATGCGATGAGACTCCAACCAGACACAGGGCACCAGTTTGCAACTTTTGGCAGCATTACCTCGCCCGGTACAGAGCTCACCAGGGGGTGAGGTATTGTTTTCAGTCAGGCTTCTTTGTTTGTTTTTTTTGGTAACGATATTACGGGAAAACGGCTGGATCAATCTTCATGAAACTTACAGGATAGATGGTCATTGGTCTCAAATAGAACCTCCAACGTTTTGAGGGTCATCCGGTCAAGGTCCCAAAAAGGTCAAAATCGTTTTTGTTGTATCTATTGCCTCATGTAGAGGCGCTAACCACTACGTCATCGTGCTGTAAGAGTGTAACAGTCGTGCACTGCGCATGCACATAAACACGTGTTCCTATTAAAATGGCCTGTGAGTGTATACAATTCAGTTCACTATTCGAAATTAATGGACTAAAGAAATGGCTTTCAGACATGTTTATGCTTATTACAGAGGGAGGGTGCGTTCCACTGAGCTCTAGCACCGGGCCATTTCCGGGAAATAAGAGTTTGGGTCGTGGCGATGGCGTGTGTGTGTGTGTCAGCCTCGGTTTGGAGGTTTCAGTTTCGAGGACTGTAAGAGGGAAGAGTAGAATAATATAAAGTACAGACACTTGGTATATTTTACTTCTGTGATTTTTTTTTTAAATTGTTCATTTTTGGATTACGCTTCATTGTTGTGGCTGCTGCCTCATAGAGTAAATATATATATGCTGTATTTACTGTATGGACACGAGGTCAGAAAACTATAAGCAGGAGCCACACGGACCCATAGGGGACCCATTTTTTTTTTTTCACGATACCTTCCTTCATATTTATCATGAGTGCTACCGGGCAAGGGTTTTTTTGCCTGGCAACGCTTGTTAGAATTATTTGTTAAATAAATAATGTGTGCATTGTTAGAGATCATATTTGTGCAGTGTCACTAAGAACGGGGAAATAAAGGAATAGGAAACATTCACTGTAATATTTAATTCCTTATTTTTTATATTAAACTTTTTACACCTTAATGCTGATAAACTGTTATTAGGAAATAAATAAAGTCCAGAGTTAAGTGTAGTGCATAATTCTAACCAGTTCCTGACAGTGACCAGTAGATGGCAGCAGAACTCACTATTGTTCTCATCTTTATCAAAAGGAAACTGCGTCACAAAAGTGCAGCAATGCATCATGGGTAAACTGTGCTTTTGACCTATACAGTGCAACATTAAAGTGGAAGGTCCTGTGAAAGAGGGACTTGAGCCCAATGTGATGTGGATGAGGGTGTGTTAGAAACATGAAGCAGTTTCCCCACAGAGAGAGAGAGAGAGAGAGAGAGAGAGAGAGAGAGAGATAACACACCATCAGTTACCATAAGGAACATTATAAGCTTATAAACATGTTATAACTGACATTCCCATAAACCTTATTGAGAATAACACACTGCAACGATCCGATCCTCCACCACGCTTCACTTCCTGTTGGGCGAATGATCAAATCTCTGACATGACACTCATCAGATAGATTAAAACACCACAAACTAAATTAACTAAACCACATTGTTTCCTTTTTAAAACATTTATGTCCCATAAAAACACGAAATACATCACTGTTTACAGTCACACAGAAACGAATGCTAATGTCAGTTTTATCTGAGGGTAAAAAGGGGAGTAAACCCGCGTGTGTGAGAGAGAAAACTCTCGTGCATCAAAGCCCACGTCCTCTTATTTCCTACACTGAAGAGCAAACGTTTATAACAGCGTCTCTCCACACAGCCTGAGGGAACGAGCCGAGTGTGAACCTGAGCCTTCCTGTGCCCTCATTAAAGAGGAGTGACTGCTCCGTCCCAGTGTGTGTGTGAGAGAGAGAGAGAGAGAGAGAGAGAGAGAGAGAGAGATGGTGTTCAGTAGCGGCTGTGTTCATCTGTTGCCGTTACAATCACGTCCATCCAGATGCGCATGCTCTCAGCACTCAGAGCCACAAGGAAAAACAGACGCTCGTATGTCTTCACGCAGAACGTCAGGCTCGGCCGAGGAGACTGAGGAGACGAGAGGAGAGGAAATGAGATGAAGGAAAGAAAAAAGGGAAAAAAGGAGAAAGAAGGAATGAAGTAAGGAAGAAGTCTGCAATGAAAGATCAGAGTAAGAATAAGGAAATCAGAAACAATGAACGAAGAAGGAAAACAAAGAAGAAAAATGTAATCAGGGAAAGGAGAATAATTTAATAAAGAAAGCAGGAAGAGGGCAGAGTGAGGAGATAAAGTAAGTAGGAAGAAAGGAAAAGTACAACAATTTGTAAAAATCATGTTTATTCATGCTGAGTACTGACACGAGTTTTATAAAAGAGAGAGAACAGTACAGTAAGGGGAAGTGAGGACGGAGTGAGGAGGATCAGTAAGGGAAAGTGGTGAAGTCACCGTAGTCGCTGTTCGGAGATGATCATAATAAACTTCCTCTATGGCCTGGAAGTAGATCACGCCCTTCAGCTTCCTCTCATCCTGATCTGAGACACAGAAAGAGGTTCATCAAATGACGCCTGCATTGCAATTCTGTTTCACACTTACACAACTGGAGTGAACTTCAGCGCTAGACTCGGGCTTGCACTCCGAGTCGGCAACTACGTTCAGTATTTTTCCTGGGAAAAAAATTCCTCGTATTTACACTTGCGTTATGGAGCTGTTTCAGTGGATGAAGTGAATAAGGACGTGTGGGATTTCAGTATTTAATCCTCACTGCATGTGTGAACTCTGAATGCGACTCTGTAGGCTGCACTGATGCACACTTCATAGGGGAAACGGACAAGGGCGTGTTATAAACAGTAACCACACTCAGGAATTTCGGGGTGTGTTCAGCATCGTGATGTTCCTCACCAGTGTAATACGCCAGCCTGCGATGATCCATGTCGAAGAGGAACCATCTCCTTCTCCACGTCTTCACCCGGCCACCTCGTTTCGTCAGGAAACCACAACATCGCCGTGGTGTCAAACGAACGCCGAGACACCCCGCAACACCATGACCCAGATTCTCCACATGAGCCCGAAGGTCAAAATTCAGCGTTAGGAAGAGAGGGACACCGTGCTGCAGGACACGCCAATCAGCACACACCGCAGTCAGGAAGGGGTTAAAGAAAACAGGATTACAGGAAGTGAAAAAGGAAAAGCAAACAAGGAGAAAGGGAAGACATGAAGAAAGGAAAGAAGGAACAGAAACAGGAAATAAAGGATGTGAAGAGCGAGGGATCTAAATAAAGGGTTCGAGTAACGACAGAAAGGTGAATGAAGTGAGAAAGAAGAGAAAGAAGGAAGACAGGATGCAGGGAGAAATTGAAGCAGGAAAAATAAATACATTCTTCTAACACTCTTCCTCGAAGGTTTGAGTTTACTAAAGACATTCTTCTTCAAACCCCTGACAGGGAAACTCGCACTGCTGGGGTCGAAACAGAACATGTAAGGGTTCCAAAAGAGGCAAATACTGAAAGAAGAAATGACATGAAAACACACACAAACACAAAACACACCCACCTCTGGTGAGTTCTGGGCGTGGATCTCTTTAGGCTCCTCCTCCGAGTGCGTATTTGTGTGTGGCTGTGTGTTCAGGTCGTCCGGTTTGTTGTGTCCGTCCTCGACAGTGAGACGTCTCCTCTCCTCCTGCAGTGAGAGAGAAACAGACTAACACACACCAACCCTCGACCCTGACTCCGAACACACGGACCCCTACGTCTTAAAGGGGTGGACACACACAAAAGCTTTGCTTACTGCCCACTGTTTTCTCTCTGAAAGTTCATCCAGAAGTAAAGCGAGTCGCTCATCGCCCGGACCGTCCCAGTTATGGTTGCCATGGTAACCCTCTTGTATATTTCCCACCCCAAATGTTTGTGAGTGAAAGCAGTAGCTGTGGCTGGTTCGCTACAAGACCATAAATATCTTACTGGCGTGTGTATCTGAGCAGCGCTGCGCTTTAACAGCGACAGTTCACCGCGTTTCATTCCTTTTAGTTCACACATCAGTTTATAGATCAAAGCCGTAACTTTTCCTGGTTTCTGTGATGCTTTGTTCCGGAACAGTTTAGTTTCTCGGCCGAGTTAACTGGAAAGAGAGCGAGTGAACACAATAACTAACTGGCTCCATCACGGATTCTCCTCATCAACAGTCAGATAAATCCTGATAAAGAAACTGACGGGCGAAACATTTCTCCACAGGAACAGATCAGAAGTGTGGCGTTCTAAATCCTCCTGGTGTAGATGATGGTTCTGATCCGGCGTGAGTACAGGTGTGGAATTCGGGGCTGATGGAGACGGCGGTGATGAGCTGCTCCTCCACTGTGACGAAGGAACTGAAGTCGCGGGCGTCGTCTCCTTACCGTAAACATTTTGGGGAACTCTGTGTTGGCATCATCTGTCAGTCTCACCTCCATCACATCGCCTCGAAGGTGAGGGCAGGTTAATTCGGTCCCCGCCCACTTCGCCTCGTCAGCGTTATTTCGCTGGTCATCACTACAAATCACCCAATTTCAGTGACATCACATGGTCACAATCACTTCCTGTGTGTACACTCTTTAACCCCTACAGACTAATCTGTAACACTATCCTCGATACACTAACCACCCAGACCTAGCATTTATTTTGATGTGTGTGTGTGTGTGTGTGTGTGTGTGTACCCTCTCCTTCAGAAGCCGTTCTCTCTCTGCTTTAGCTTCCCGTAGTTTCCTCTCAATCTCCACGAGGTCGACCAGATGCAGATTTGGACTGTAACACACACACACACACACACACACACACACACACACACACACACACACACACACACACACACACCAGCACATGATGCACATGTTCACAGTGAGGTATGTTCTGTGTGTGACTCACCTGGCTGCGCGGGAGCTGCAGGTGCTGTTAGTTGGTGTGTGGAAGCCATTAGCGTTTCCATTACTGAGTCTGTGTTTGGAGTGAGGAAGAGGAGGAGTGTCAGGATTTCTTATCAGTCCTGAAAAAAACACACACACACACACACACACACACACACACACACACACACACACACACACACACACACCTCAGTGTAAGATCTGGGTGACCTTGCTCATAAACACTATTTGCTCATGACAAGTGATTCAGAATTGAACCGAGACACACCCACATTCCACGCCCCTCTCTGCGCATGTTCTCTCTCTCACACACACAGACACACACACACACGCATCCGTACGTTAATTCATGTTTTTATCTACAGGAAGTACACAGCTAACGAGCTGATAGAAGATTTGCTGAATACGGTAAATAGTAAATATATCCGTTCATGCATTTATTAATATTACAAAAACAAATATTAAAACACATAAAATACAACAATTATTTGTTTGACATTTTTAAATATATAATTTTAAAATATAGAAATAGTACAATATGATCAAATCTCTCAACTTTAAATTCTGACAACTTCATTGATTTTCTGATGCAATGATGCACTGATGGAGTTAATGGAATTCTATACAGTGCTGATGTAAGTCTACAGTGTTGATGTAACTCCACCATACTAATCTAACTCTATACAGTGTTGATGTAACTCCACTGGACTGATGTAAGTAGTGTTGATGTAACTCCACACTATACTGATGTAACTACACAGATTTGTGTCTACACTGTACTGATGAAAGTCTACACTGTACTGATGTAACTCTATACAGGTGTTGATTTAAGTCTACAGTGTTGATGTAACTACACCATACTAATCTAACTCTATACAGTGTTGATGTAACTACACTGTACTGATGTAACTCTATACAGTGTTGGTGTGACTCTAGTGTTAGTACTTCCTGGTTCCTGAGTTGTTTGCGACAAGTCCTTTTTTCCTGCGAGCGTTGGCGTTAATTACTAATCTTTTTAAAAAAAAATTTCTACAAATACATTTTCCAGTATCATCTTCATTTTTATTGTACCGTCACTTTCCTTTTTGTACTTTTTGCTTTCCTTTTTCCGTTTTTTTTTCTTTTTTCAGAAGAACGCCGAGACCGGAAGCTTTCTTCTTTTTTTGTCCCTCCTCCTGCGTAAAGACCACAAGCGGAGGCCATCCACATCGGATTTGCTTTAATATCAACAGATCTTTGATTAAGGGTACGTGAATCTTTTCATCATGGCACACCTTCTGCCTGTTCAGTGTGCTGAGTGCAGGATGTTTAGTCATTCTTCCTCCATCGCTAGCAATAGCTTTACTTGTGATAAGTGCAGATTAGTTAGCTCTCTGACGGAGAAGATTATAGTGCTAGAAGCGCGTGTCCAGGCTTTAGAGCAGGTTAGTGAGCGTCAGAACAGTGTAGTTTCTGTTAGGGAAAGTCTGGACACCCTAGGTGGAGTTAGTAATCCCCCAACTCCGGCATTAGAGCCCTTACAGCGGGGCGAATGGGTGACGGCTCGGCGGCATAAGCGTAGAGCCAAAGCTACCGCTGAGGCTCGCCCACGGGAGCACCACTCCTCTCCGCGTCACGTGTCGAACAGGTTTGCTCTCCTTAGTGATGCACCCACTGAGAAACCTGAAAGAGCTCTGGTTATAGGGGACTCGATCATACGGCACGTGAAATTAGCTCAGCCTTTAGGGGCACCAGCAGCTTTAGTCAGGTGTATACCGGGAGCCAGGGTGCCGGACATAGCAGGTAATCTTAGGGTCCTAGGCAAGCACAGGTTCTCAAAGATAGTTATCCATGCAGGAGCTAATGATATACGCCTTCGTCAGTCTGAGGTTACTAAGAGTAACTTTGTAGAGGTGTTTAAATTAGCGAAGGCGATGTCCGATGCTGTAGAATGCTCTGGCCCCATCCCAATGCGGCGTGGCGATGTAGCTTACAGCAGGTTATGGTCGCTGAACTGCTGGCTGTCCAGGTGGTGCTCTGAAAACAGTGTGGGCTTTATAGATAATTGGGCTAATTTTGAAGGCACTGCTGGCCTGTTAGGGCGGGACGGTATCCATCCCACTCGGGAAGGTGCTGCTCTCATTTCCTGCAGCATAGGTCATAGTCTCAGAACAGGCCTAGTTAATTTCTGACAATCCAGAGCCAAGGCCAGGGAGCAGACGAACAGGCTAAACCGACTGTCTGCTAGCTGCACAGAGTCGTCACTCAGGGTCCACTACATCGAGACTGTGTCTGTTCCCCGAGCTCAACAAAAAGGTAGAAATATTCAGAGAGTTTGTTCCAGTAACCTAATCAATATAAAATTAGATCATACTGACTGTACAGCTGCTGCCAGCACCTTTGATCTAAAGGTGGGGCTATTAAATATTAGATCTCTTATATCTAAAGCGCTAATGGTTAATGAACTCATTACTGATCAGGAGTTTAATGTACTGTGTTTAACTGAAACATGGATTAAGCCAAATGAATATATAGCATTAAATGAAGCGAGTCCTCCTGGATACAGTTATATACACCAGCCTCGTCTAACTGGCAGAGGAGGAGGCGTCGCGGTTATTTATAACGATTATCTAGGTGTAACACAAAAACCTGGTTATAAATTTAATACATTTGAAGTTCTTCATACTCGTATAATGTATGTAGCCTCGAAAAATAAGTCTACCCAGTTAATTCGGTTACTTATTATTTACAGGGGGCGGGACGGTGGTGTAGTGGTTATCACTGTCGCCTCACAGCAAGAAGGTCCTGGGTTCGAGCCCCGTGGCCGGCGAGGGCCTTTCTGTGTGGAGTTTGCATGTTCTCCCCGTGTCCGCGTGGGTTTCCTCCGGGTGCTCTGGTTTCCCCCACAGTCCAAAGACATGCAGGTTAGGTTAACTGGTGACTCTAAATTGAGCGTAGGTGTGAATGTGAGTGTGAATGGTTGTCTGTGTCTGTGTGTCAGCCCTGTGATGACCTGGCGACTTGTCCAGGGTGAACCCCGCCTTTCGCCCGTAGTCAGCTGGGATAGGATCCAGCTCGCCTGCGACCCTGTAGAACAGGATAAAGCGGCGAGAGATAATGAGATGAGATTATTTACAGGCCCCCGGGGCCATATTCTGGGTTTCTTTCTGAATTTGCAGATTTTATCTCAGATCTGGTTATTTCCTTAGACAAAGCTTTAGTTGTCGGAGATTTTAATATTCACTTCGATAACTCAGAAGACCCTTTAAAAACAGCGTTTGTGTCCATTTTAGATTCAGTCGGGATTAATCAGAATGTCATAGGACCGACCCATAATGGTGGTCACACCCTCGATCTAATACTAACATTCAGATTAAACGTAGAAAACGTAATCACACTTCCACAGTCTGAAGTTATCTCAGATCATTATCTCATCTCATTCAAACTATGTCTGAGTAATAATATATGCACCTCACCACGCTACTGTATTAAATGTACATTCACGTCAACTACTGCACAGAGCTTTATAAATGATCTCCCAGAGTTATCAACTTTGATTGGGTCACTGTCAGCCCCTGCAGAACTCGATCAGGCAACTGAATGCTTAGAGTCAACTTTCCGCCATACTTTAGATAATGTAGCTCCTCTAAAAAGGAAAATGGTCAGAGACAAAAAATTAGCACCCTGGTATAATGATGACACTCGCACATTAAAACAGACCACTCGAAAATTGGAACGTAAATGGCATCAAACAAAATTGGTAGTGTTCAAATTAGCATGGAAGGAGAGCTTCCTGAAGTATAGAAAAGCTCTTAGTGCTGCGAGATCAACATATCTCTCCTCCCTAATAGAAGATAACAAAAATAATCCTAGATTCCTATTTAATACTGTAGCAAAATTAACCAGGAATAAGTCCACTATAGACACATGCACACCTGCAGTATGGAGTAGCAACGACTTCATGAATTTTTTTAATGACAAAATTGAGAATATCCGACAAAAAATTCAAACTACTAATTTAAGGTCAGACAATGAAAGTGACCTTGTAGTTAACAATATAACTGTATCAGATCATCAGTTAGAATGTTTTACTCCCCTTAGAGAAACTGAATTACTTTCATTAATCTTTATATCAAAAGCCTCAACTTGCGTACTAGATCCCTTACCGACACATCTATTCAAACAGATAATACCTGAAGTAATTGAACCACTTCTAAAAATAATAAATTCTTCTCTTATGATTGGCTATGTACCCAAATCCTTTAAACTAGCAGTTATCAAACCCATGATTAAAAAACCTGACCTTGATCCCTGTCAGCTGTCCAATTATCGGCCAATATCAAACCTCCCCTTTATCTCCAAGATCCTTGAAAAAGCTGTGGCACAGCAGTTATGCTCATATTTACATAGGAATAACATCCATGAAATGTATCAGTCAGGATTTAGACCCCATCATAGCACAGAGACAGCTCTGGTTAAAGTAGTAAACGGCCTACTGTTGGCGTCTGATCAGGGCTGTGTCTCGCTACTTGTGTTGCTTGACCTCAGTACAGCATTTGATACCATTGATCATTCCATTCTTCTGGATAGACTAGAAAATGTTGTGGGAGTTAAGGGAACGGCCCTCTCCTGGCTCAGCTCTTATCTAACTGATCGCTATCAGTATGTTGATATAAATGGTGATATTTCTAGACGTACTGAGGTAAAGTTTGGTGTTCCACAAGGTTCTGTCTTGGGTCCACTGCTTTTTTCTTTATATATGTTCCCTCTGGGTGATATTATTCGTAAACATTGTATTAGTTTCCACTGTTATGCTGATGACACACAGTTGTATGTTTCTGCAAAACCTGATGAGAGACACCAGCTTAATAGAATTGAGGAATGTGTGAAGGACATTAGACACTGGATGCTTATTAATTTCCTTCTGCTTAACTCTGACAAGACTGAAGTACTTGTACTCGGACCACATGCAGCTAGAAGTAAGTTTTCTGATTACACAGTGACTCTGGATGGCCTTTCTGTTTCTTCACGTGCAGCAGTAAAAGACCTCGGGGTGATTATTGACCCCAGTCTTTCATTCGAAACTCACATTGATAACATCACCCGGATAGCTTTCTTTCATCTCAGAAATATTGCTAAGATAAGAAATTTAATGTCATTGCATGATGCGGAAAAACTAGTTCATGCTTTCGTTCCCTCCAGGTTGGATTATTGTAATGCTAGTTCACTATTTACTTTCAATGATTCCTATTCAGCCTACCCAATCCTGGTTTAAATCACTAGACTCTACAATCATTAAATTCTACTGGAAAAACAAGACACCAAGAATTAAACTGACCACACTTCAAAAACCTAAAATACTAGGTGGTCTAGAGGCACCACACTTCTACCATTACGCACTGGCCAACCAGCTTCAATACATTTACAAATGGATACATCTCACCTCACTTGAATTCACCTGGTTAGACCTAGAACAAACCATTTGCAAGGATATTCAGATCTCAGACTTACCTTTCTGCAGCCAGTCAGTCAAAAAGCATCCATCTTTCAAAGCTCCAACCATAGCATCAAGTCCGACAGCCTGGTGGAAGTTTTATGACCTCACTAATTCACCTCTGACACTATCAAATCACACCCCTATCTGGAATAATCCTGATTTCACCATCAATAAAAAAACACTCAACTTTCTCACATGGATAGGCAAGGGTATCACTCATCTTCATCATATCATCCAAGACAATAGACTGGTCTCTTTTCCCTATTTGGTCCAGAAGCATGGCATTGAGGGTAAACACTTCTTACAGTATCTTCAAATTAAATCAACTATTCAAGCAAAATGGAATATTCAGATACCTAATTTAGACATCCCCCCTCACAAATCTTGGAACTGATTAACATACCCTCCCCTCAAAAAATCCTTTCCAAAATATACAAAATTATATCACAATCTGAAAAAACTTTAAGCCTTCCATACCACAATTGGGAATCAGACCTGTCTATTACTCCTGATGCCGGCTTCTGGACCCAAATCTGCAAAAACATCTATCTAATGACTAAAAATGCCAATCTTCAACTAATACAGTACAAGGTACTCCATAGATTTCACTACACTGCACAGAAACTGGCAAGAATGGGTTTTGGCTCCGACACGTATTCCCACTGCATGCTAAACACCCCGGACACATACATCCACGCTGTCTGGCATTGCACCCCGATCCATAGGTTCTGGATAAAAGTCACAGATTCACTCACCTCTATCCTTGGCCATCACATCCCAGCAACTCCTTCCCTCTGCATACTAGGTGATACATCTTCAACCAACCTTAACACCACAGACAATACATTTCTTCTAGTAGCACTAACTATCACCAAGAAAACAATCCTCATGAACTGGAACTCAAAGAACTCAATCCACATTACCCATTGGAAAAACCTGCTAGCAGATTATATATCATTGGACAATCATACCTCTCCCAACTTACTCCACACTCAGAATACACACTCCCCTTGGTCATCTTACCTCACCTTTTTACAGACTTGACCTGGCCCTCTGTGCCTGAGATCCAGTCCCAACGCCACACTCAAATATCCTTCCATAATCGTTAATACTTAGCCATACATATTAGGGAAGGGAGGACGGAAGCTGGAATCTCTTATCTCTGTTTGTTTATGTACTTCATTTATTAATTTTTCCCACCACTCCCTACTCTTCCCACCACTCCCTCCCTCCCTCTGCTACCGTCTTCCCTCCCCCACTTCATCTACTCTTGTTATACCTGGGCTTCTGGGATGGCATGGACAGCCCCATCCTGTCTGGCTGTCAGGTGGGACTGGCGTTGGTTGGTGCCATTGGGAGGGTTGATGGGTCAGGGTTCCCCTCCGGGTCAGGGTCCCGAGGTTCTCTCGGCGCCCCGCCCACCCCACGCATGCACTCTGATACCTGCCTATTCTTGGTATCGCACAGCGCGCCTTATCCTCTTTTAAATGCTCTACACATTAGGAAGCACACACCATTTGTCCATCTTCAATAAGAACAACATGATAGACTAGGGCAGGGGAGGAGTGCATGTGGGAAACCTCTGCAGGTGCTTCGCTGCACTCCTCGCTTCTTTTAATGCAAATACATCTTAGAGGAGGCTTATATCTTTGATTACATAGTGTGCGGGGGGCGTGTAGGTGGAGATCTGGGCAGGTTTTCACCCTGCATGCCCTCTTCTTTTAATGCAGTACACTTTAGAGAAGGCACACATTCTTGTCATATACAGTCATATATAGGATAGGTAGGGCGTGTTGTGCGGAGGTTATGGGGGGCTGGTGTCGGTGTGTGGGGCGTCCGGGCCCAGAGCCCTGCCTCATGCAGTACCTCCCCCTCCCCTCTGTCGTCCCATCATGATTTAGCTTGGGCAGGGGCGGCTGGCACCATAGCCATGAACAGCTGCTCAGGTAGTCATCGTAATTAACTATTAAATAACTATTATTTTTAGAATTACTATCTATAAAAAATTTACTAACACAAATGATTAGCAAATAAAATAATACTCCCCCCCCCCCCCCCCACCACTCTCCTTCATTATGATCCAGCTTCCTTCTCCCTGGCCCGACACTAGACCAGCACTGCTTATATACACACACACACACACACACACACACACACACACACACACACACACGTGCTCACTATCACAAACTCCGCTCCCCCCCCAACATACACACACTGTCCCTCCACCCATAACTCAAGGCCCAAAACGCCTCCAAATCCCCCCCACCTACCCTCCTCCATCTCACATGCACATTCATTACCCCTAACCAACCCCACCCAGCCTCCCCTATACAGCAATATAGCTCTTGTTTATCTTTGTCGAATTTGTCTCCATGTGTTGTTACATCTCTTTGTTAACATATTAGTAGTATTGTCCAGCCTTTGAAACTGTTGTTAATGTTACGTCAGTGCTTCTGTTGTATGTCATGTGTATGTATTGATTTGTTTCATTCTGTCCTTCTTACTTTGTATTTGTTTGTATTTGTTAGCAAATAAATTTTAAAAAATGGATTATTGTAATGCCTTACTGTCTGGATGTTCCAATAAGTGCATAAACAAGCTCCAGTTAGTTCAAAATGCAGCAGCAAGAGTCCTTACTAGAACTAGAAAATATGACCCCATCACCCCTGTCTTATCCACACTGCATTGGCTCCCAATCAAATTTCATATTGATTATGAAGTACTATTATTGACCTTTAAAGCACTGAATGGTCTCGCACCACAGTACCTGAGTGAACTTCTGCTCCTCTATGACCCGCCACGCCTACTTAGATCAAAAGGTGCAGGCTATCTGCTGGTACCTCGTATAGTGAAGGCTACATCAGGGGGCGGAGCCTTTTCTTACAAAGCCCCACAGTTATGGAACAGCCTTCCAAGTAGTGTTCGGGAATCAGACACAGTCTCAGTGTTTAAGTCTCGGCTGAAAACATATCTGTTTAGTCAAGCCTTGTGTTAATGGTGTTTATGAGGTAAAGGAGTAGATCTGGAGGATCCTCAGACAGAGTGTTTTGGTAAACTGGGATGTATGGATGCTGTCAGTCCTCACTCGCTTGCTCACTCGAGTTTGTTGACGGTGTAGTGGCTGCTGCTTTATGTCCCGGGGCCCCTCATGCCTGTGTTACCTTCTGGCTCTCCCCTTTTAGTTATGCGGTCATAGTTAGTTGCCGGAGTCCCTGCTTGTACTCAGTGCAATATGTATACTGTTCCTACTTATTCAGGTGACATTGGGCATACCTAACAACCTGTGTTTTTCTCTCTCTCTCTCCCTCTCTCTCCCCCCCAGAATCTGTCCCTCTGAGTTACATGTCGGTTCTGAGATCGAGGTGCTGAACCTCTTCTGCTCCTCATACCTGCCTGATCCATCCTGGTGCCCTGTGTCTGGCTGGAGTCTCATCACATCGCTCCTGTGGAGGACGGCCCCATGTGGACAGTTGAAAGTCACACCTGGAGGACGCTCTGGACTCTTACAGTAATGCTTTTATGGCTGAGGACTACAGTTGACTTGCTAACTTTAGGACTGCAGTTGTCATGAACAGTTTTACACTCAAGTTTCCATCAATGAAGAGTTTATAACATCAACGAAACTGACTTCATGTTAAAACTGTTAATGTTATAGTCAGGCTGTCTGCTGTTGCCCAAATGAGGATGGGTTCCCTTTTGAGTCTGGTTCCTCTCAAAGTTTCTTCCTCATGTCGTCTGAGGGAGTTTTTCCTTGCCACCGTCGCCACAGGCTTCATCATTGGGGATAGATTAGGGATAAAATTAGCTCATGTTTTAAGCCATTCAAATTCTGTAAAGCTGCTTTGCGACAATGTCTATTGTTAAAAGCGCGATACAAATAAACTTGACTTAATGTAACTCTATAGTGTTGATGTAACTACACTGTACTGATGCAACTCTATACAGAGTTGATGTACAGTGGTGCTTGAAAGTTTGTGAACCCTTTAGAATTTTCTATATTTCTGCATAAATATGACCTAAAACATCATCAGATTCTCACACAAGTCCTAAAAGTAGATAAAGAGAACCCAGTTAAACAAATGAGACAAAAATATTATACTTGGTCATTTATTTATTGAGGAAAACGATCCAATATTACTTACCTGTGAGTGGCAAAAGTATGTGAACCTCTAGGATTAGCAGTTAATTTGAAGGTGAAATTAGAGTCAGGTGTTTTCAATCAATGGGATGACAATCAGGTGTGAGTGGGCACCCTGTTTTATTTAAAGAACAGGGATCTATCAAAGTCTGATCTTCACAACACATGTTTGTGGAAGTGTATCATGGCACGAACAAAGGAGATTTCTGAGGACCTCAGAAAAAGCGTTGTTGATGCTCATCAGGCTGGAAAAGGTTACAAAACCATCTCTAAAGAGTTTGGACTCCACCAATCCACAGTCAGACAGACTGTGTACAAATGGAGGAAATTCAAGACCATTGTTACCCTCCCCAGGAGTGGTCGACCAACAAGGATCACTCCAAGAGCAAGGCGTGTAATAGTCGGAGGGGTCACAAAGGACCCCAGGGTAACTTCTAAGCAACTGAAGGCCTCTCTCACATTGGCTAATGTTAATGTTCATGAGTCCACCATCAGGAGAACACTGAACAACAATGGTGTGCATGGCAGGGTTGCAAGGAGAAAGCCACTGCTCTCCAAAAAGAACATTGCTGCTCATCTGCAGTTTGCTAAAGATCACATGGACAAGCCAGAAGGCTGTTGGAAAAATGTTTTGTGGATGGATGAGACCAAAATAGAACTTTTTGGTTTAAATGAGAAGCGTTATGTTTGGAGAAAGGAAAACACTGCATTCCAGCAGAAGAACCTTATCCCATCTGTGAAACATGGTGGTGGTAGTATCATGGCTTGGGCCTGTTTTGCTGCATCTGGGCCAGGACGGCTTGCCATCATTGATGGAACAATGAATTCTGAATTATACCAGCGAATTCTAAAGGAAAATGTCAGGACATCTGTCCATGAACTGAATCTCAAGAGAAGGTGGTTCATGCAGCAAGACAACAACCCTAAGCACACAAGTCGTTCTACCAAAGAATGGTTAAAGAAGAATAAAGTTAATGTTTTGGAATGGCCAAGTCAAAGTCCTGACCTTAATCCAATGGAAATGTTGTGGAAGGACCTGAAGCGAGCAGTTCATGTGAGGAAACCCACCAACATCCCAGAGTTGAAGCTGTTCTGTACGGAGGAACGGGCTAAAATTCCTCCAAGCCGGTGTGCAGGACTGATCAACAGTTACCGCAAACATTTAGTTGCAGTTATTGCTGCACAAGGGGGTCACACCAGATACTTAAAGCAAAGGTTCACATACTTTTGCCACCCACAGATAAGTAATACTGGATCATTTTCCTCAATAAATAAAAGACCAAGTATAATATTTTTGTCTCATTTGTTTAACTGGGTTCTCTTTATCTACTTTTAGGACTTGTGTGAAAATCTGATGATGTTTTAGGTCATATTTATGCAGGAATATAGAAAATTCTAAACGGTTCACAAATCCATACAGTGTTGCTGTAACTCTACACAGTGTTGATGTAACTCTACACTGTGTTGATGTAACTCTACACTGTGTTGATGTAACTCTACACTGTGTTGATGTAACTACAGTGTTGCTGTAACTCCACACAGTGCTGATGTAACTACATTGTATTGATGTAACTCTAGTGTTGATATAACTACACTGTACTGATGTAACTCTACACAGTGTTGATGTAACTCTACATTGTACTGATGTAACTACAGTGCTGATGTAACTCCACATTGTATTGATGTAACTCTACACAGTGTTGATGTAACTCTACATTGTACTGATGTAACTCTACAGTGTTGATGTAACTACATTGTACTGATGTAACTCTACACTGTGCTGATGTAACTCTACACTGTAGATGTAACTCTACACTGTGCTGATGTAACTCTACATTGTACTGATGTAACGCTACACTGTGCTGATGTAACTCTACACTGTGCTGATGTAACTCTACACTGTGCTGATGTAACTCTACATTGTACTGATGTAACTCTACACAGTGTTGCTGTAACTCTACACTGTAGATGTAACTCTACACTGTGCTGATGTAACTCTACATTGTACTGATGTAACGCTACACTGTGCTGATGTAACTCTACACTGTGCTGATGTAACTACACTGTGCTGATGTAACTCTACATTGTACTGATGTAACTCTACACAGTGTTGCTGTAACTCTACATTGTGCTGATGTAACTCTACACTGTGCTGATGTAACTCTACACTGTGCTGATGTAACTACATTGTACTGATGTAACTCTACACAGTGTTGCTGTAACTCTACATTGTGCTGATGTAACGCTACACTGTGCTGATGTAACGCTACACTGTGCTGATGTAACGCTACACTGTGCTGATGTAACTCTACACTGTGCTGATGTAACTCTACACTGTGCTGATGTAACTCTACACTGTGCTGATGTAACTACATTGTACTGATGTAACTCTACACAGTGTTGCTGTAACTCTACATTGTGCTGATGTAACGCTACACTGTGCTGATGTAACGCTACACTGTGCTGATGTAACTCTACACTGTGCTGATGTAACTCTACACTGCGCTGATGTAACTCTCACTCCTCGTCTCACCTTGCACTGATGTCGGCCGCTCCGTGACTTTGCGGTGTGAGCTCCGTCTCCGTGCTGAACTCGACACGTCCTGAGAAACACACCGACGTTACACACGTTACAGTCGTGTCCCAAACACAGTGCAAGGTCACATTTATAGATCACGTGTTTTTTTTTATCATGTGAGATTAGCCCACACGGTGCATTATGGGATATTTTAGTATTTAGGGTGGGGTTTATGTCTGAAGTTTGTTTGTGAATAAATCTTTGTACCTGCGCTGTTTTGTGGTTGGTCAGTGGTGACAGTGATGCCATGCTGGAGGCAGAGCCAGTGATGTTGGGCCAATCAGCAACAAGCTTGTTCTCTTTCAGAATCTAAACAAAGGAAACTATCAGTAAATTTATGAGAATGTTAAAAAAGTCTAATATTAATCCTATAAAAATCCACAGAACTTCATTTAGAATTCTACACAACTCTTTACACTTCTACACAACTCTAATTCCAGCTATCTCGTATTCAAGAGCCGTAAAGTTTTATACGCTAATAATTCTACAAATGTTAAATTTTACTCAACTCGAAAGCTAACTCTATTCAACAGAAAAGATCCCAAGTCTAATTCTATAAAACTAAAAGCAATAAAACACAATCTGATTTTACATTCCAGCAAAACAAACTGAACTGCGTTAAATATCTGATGGAATCACAGAGAGAGAGACAGAAAGAGAGAGACAGATGAATGTGGACATACCGCAGGACAGAGCAGCGCCGCAGACACATTAATGACAAACACTGTCTCTCTCTGTTTCCTGCTCCTGTCTATCACTCCCTCCCTCTATCACTTTATCTCTCTCTCACATTAAATACGCAATCCCTATCTCTCTTTCTATCTTTTTTTATTTCTCCCCTTTTGCCTTTTTTCTTTCACTCTTCCTCCTTCTTTCTCAGTCCTCACGTCTCTCACATGTTCCCTCTCTTTCCCTCGAACACACCCTCTCTCCCAATCTTCCCTTCTCTCTCTCTCTCTCTCTCTCTCTCTCCACTTCTGACTCACACACTCATGGGCAGTTCATGGTGAACATTAACCCTTTCCTCTCCTGCTGCTCTTCAATTCATCACCAATCATTTTACTGAATATTTCACTCTGTGTGTGTGTGTGTGTGTGTGTGTGTGTGTGTGTGTGTGTGTACCCGGTGTGTTTGATGCAGGAGTTCTCTCTTCTCCTCTCTCAATGAACTCATCTCTCTTTCCTTTTCTCTCTCCATGTCCTTCAGCTGCTGCTCCAACTGTCTCACACGCTCCTACACACACACACACACACACACACACCTGTTTAAAATGATATACTGATGATGTAGAACACACACTAACACTGAGTTGTGAGCTGAGGTGAGAGATGAAACTGTCAAAGCCATAATATCAAAAACAGCTGAATCAACAACAACCTCCTCCCTCTCTCTCTGTCTATCTGTCTGTCTGTCTCTCCCTGACCTCTCTCTTTCTGTGTGTCTGTCTCTCCCTGACCTCTCTCTTTCTGTGTGTCTGTCTCTCCCTGACCTCTCTCTTTCTGTGTGTCTGTCTCTCCCTGACCTCTCTGTGTGTGCGTGCGTGTGTCTGTCTCTCTCTTTCTCTCCCTATGTCTCCCTCTCTCTCTGTCTGTCTCTCTCTCTCTCCCTATGTCTGTCTGTCTGTCTCTCTATGTCTCTGACCTCTCTCTCTTTCTGTCTGTCTGTGACCTCCCTCCCTCTCTCTGTCCCTCTCTCTGTCTTTCTCTCTCTAACCTAGTTGTCCCTCTTTTATTCTCTTTCTCTTCTCATACTTTCTCTACCCTGTCTCTCTCTACTTGTCTCTCTGACCTCTCTCTCTCCCTCTGACCTGTGCTGTGTTCATGGCATGTTGTTCTCGACTGATTTCTCTGTCTGTCTCTCCCTCCATCTTCTCCTCCTCCACACTGCTTTCCATCTCGAGGACACGGAATTCCCAGTCCTCAAACGCTCTGACTGCACTGTCCAACACCTCCTTCTCCTAAACACACACACACACACACACACACACACACACACACACACACACACACATACAAATTACTTCAACAAATATAGAGAATACTTTATTAACTCAAATTTTAAAGTGGAGGACTGAGGAGGAGGAGCCACAACAACTAATAAAGTTACAAAAATAAACAGAACACAAAGTCTGAATTTTATGGTGTGTGTGTGATGTGCTGATGTGTGTGTTAGTGTGTGTGTTAGAGTGTGTGTGTGTGTGTGTGTGTTGTAGACCTGTTGTATCTGCAGCAGTGTGTCTGTGTCTCTCTGTCCGTCGATCCCAGTGAGTTTTTCTCTTTCCATCCATCTTGCCTTCATGTCCTCCACCCTCAACCTCTCCTCCTCCAGCTTTACTCGTTCCTGTAAAACACACACACACACACACACACACACACACAGAGCTGTAAAATGTAGAAAACACACTGAATCTTGTCTGTTCCAGAGTGTAAGTGAGGGGATCTGTTTAAACTCCGCCTCTTTCTCTGCTGCTGTTTCTTCAGGAGGATAATGTTCATGTGTGTTAGTTTTTGCGTTGAGGTGTGTGCATGTTTCTCTGTGTGTGTGTTCGCCTTGGTGTGTGTGTCTGTGTATTTATGTTGCGTGTCTGTGTGTGTGTGTTTGTCTTGGTGTGTGTGCACGCACGTGTGTGTGTGTGTGTATTCATGTTGGTGTGTCTTCGTGTGCTTGTGTGTGTACATGAATGCACGCATGTTGTGTGTGTGTGAGATGGTGTGTGCCCTGGTGTATTCATGTTGGGGGGGGTGCGCGCATGTGTGTGTGTGTGTGTGTGTGTGTGTGTGTGTGCGCGCGCGCGCGTGTGTGTGTGAGAGTGAGTATGAGATAGATAGATAGATAGATAGATAGATAGATAGATAGATAGATAGATAGATAGATAGATAGATAGATAGATAGTGAGTGTATGAATGTGTGAGCGAGGGTGTGTGAGAGTGAGAGAGTGTTTGTGTGAGTGAGACTGTGCGCGCACGCGCGTGAGAGAGAGCACGCGCGAGGGCATGCGTGTGTACGTGCGCGTGAGAGTATGCGCATGAGAGAGAGCACGCGCACGTGCATCTGAGTGTGTCAGAGTTTGAGTGTGTGTGAGTAAGAGCGCGCGCACGCATGTGTGCGTGTGAGAGAGTGTGTACGCGTGCGTGAAAGGAGTGCATGTGCGCACGTGAGTGTGTGTATGAGAGTGTCAGAGTTTGAGTGTGTCTGTGTGTGAGTGAGTGACAGAGAGAGAGTGTTGTGAGTGAGTGTGCGCATGCGCGTGAGAGTCAGTGCATGTGCGAGAGCGAGAGAGAGTACACGCGAGAGAGAGAGCATGCGCGTGTGCGAGAGCGAGTGTGTGTCTGAGAGTCAGAGTGTGAGTGAGAGTGCGTGCGCACACGAGAGAGTGCGCACGCAAGAGTGTGTGCATGCATGAGAGAACGTGTGCATGTGTGAGAGTGCGTGCGTGTGTGCGTGCGCATGTATGCATGCGTGTGTCTGAGAATGTCAGTTTGAGTGTGTGTGTGTGAGTGAAGAGAGTGAGCGCATCTGCGTGAGTGTGCGTGTGCATGAGAGTGTGTGTCCGTATGCGCATGAGAGTGTGTGCATGTGTGCACATGAGAGAGAATGTGTGCACGCACGAGAGCGTGTGCGTGCCAGAGCGTGTGCACGTGTGCTCACGAGAGTGTGCGTGCGTGCGTGTGAGCGAGCGCGCGAGGAGTGTGTGTGTGTGGTGTGTGCGCGTGTGTGTGAGACAGAGAGAGCGCGTGAGGAGAGGGTGTGTGTGGTGTGTGTGTGTGTGTGTGTGTGTGCACGCGTGTGTGTGAGTGAGTGAGTGAGTGAGAGAGAGGAGAGAGAGAGAGCGCGCAAGGAGTGTGTGTGTGTGTGTGTGAGTGAGAGAGCAAGCGCGCGAGTGTGTGTGTGTGTGTGTGTGTGTGTGTGAGAGAGAGAGCAAGCGCGCGAGAAGAGTGTGTGTGTGTGTGCGCGCGCATTCGCGCGTGCGTGCGTGTGTGTGTGAGAGAGAAAAAAAGTGAGAGTATATACATACACATGTGATCACCTGCTGTGTGCTGCTGTGTGTTGGTTTGTGTTTGGACTCCTGCAGCATCTGCAGCTGGGCTGTGTGTTTGCGCAGTCGCTCTCTCTCTGTCTGCAGCTCACCCTGTAACAGTGCAATCTCCAACTGCAGCTACACACACACACACACACACACACAGAATAGCTTCAGATAGGCACTTTATAAATCACCACTAACTGTAATTAAACTCAAGCTGAGTCACTCACACTGTGCCGTCCTCTCACCTCTATCTTTAGCTCCTCCTTCTGCTGATTGAGCTCTGTGATTCGCCGCTGTGTGCTCAGAGCCTTGGAGTTGACACCCATTCGTCTGCTCAGAGACTGAGGAGGATGAAGAACGGCACGGCTCCTTGTTCTTGAACAGGTGACAGGATTAATCTCAGGACTTGGCCTCTCAGTTCCACTGCTACTGCCCTCGGAGTCTGACTCTGCCCCTGAGGAGGCGGAGCTCCTACCATCGGCTCGCCGGGCAAGCCAGGGCGGAGTCCTGCCCTGCTCCCATTGGCTCTTCTGTGTGTCCATTTTGTCTAGAGGAACAGAGGAGAGACAGGTTAGGGGTCAGAGTGGGGTTGTGTGTGTGAGGTGTCAGAGTGGGATTTTTATGTGGGGGGTTCAGAGTGGGGTTTTGTGTGCGTGTGGGGGTGGGGTGGGGGTGGGGGGGTCAGAGTGGGCCAGCAGGAATGGAATCGAACAGAATGTTAGAGTTAGTTTTGGGTCAGAGAGTTTAAGGAAGGTTACAGATTTGGGATTAGGATTATAAAAACTTTGAAATAATCTGAAACAGAGCATCATTAAAACTGAAGATTTGTAAGACTTGTTGAAGTTGGGGAGAGGGCGAGAATGAGGATTGGGGGAGAGGGCGAGAATGAGGATTGGGGGAGAGGGCGAGAATGAGGATTGGGGGAGAGGGCGAGAATGAGGATTGGGGGAGAGGGCGAGAATGAGGATTGGGGGAGAGGGCGAGAATGAGGATTGGGGGAGAGGGCGAGAATGAGGATTGGGGGAGAGGGCGAGAATGAGGATTGGGGGAGAGGGCGAGAATGAGGATTGGGGGAGAGGGCGAGAATGAGGATTGGGGGAGAGGGCGAGAATGAGGATTGGGGGAGAGGGCGAGAATGAGGATTGGGGGTGAGGGCGAGAATGAGGATTGGGGGTGAGGGCGAGAATGAGGATTGGGGGTGAGGGCGAGAATGAGGATTGGGGGTGAGGGCGAGAATGAGGATTGGGGGTGAGGGCGAGAATGAGGATTGGGGGAGAGGGCGAGAATGAGGATTGGGGGAGAGGGCGAGAATGAGGATTGGGGGAGAGGGCGAGAATGAGGATTGGGGGAGAGGGCGAGAATGAGGATTGGGGGTGAGGGGAGAGGGCGAGAATGAGGATTGGGGGTGAGGGGAGAGGGCGAGAATGAGGATTGGGGTGAGGGGAGAGGGCGAGAATGATGATTGGGGTGAGGGGAGAGGGCGAGAATGATGATTGGGGTGAGGGGAGAGGGTGAGAATTGGGGGTGAGGGGAGAGGGTGAGAATTGGGGGTGAGGGGAGAGAATGAGGATTGGGGGTGAGGGGAGAGAGCGAGAATGAGGATTGGGGTGAGGGGAGAGGGCGAGAATGAGGATTGGGGTGAGGGGAGAGGGCGAGAATGAGGATTGGGGTGAGGGGAGAGGGCGAGAATGAGGATTGGGGTGAGGGGAGAGGGCGAGAATGAGGATTGGGGTGAGGGGAGAGGGTGAGAATTGGGGGTGAGGGGAGAGAATGAGGATTGGGGGTGAGGGGAGAGAATGAGGATTGGGGTGAGGGGAGAGGGTGAGAATGAGGATTGGGGTGAGGGGAGAGGGTGAGAATGAGGATTGGGGTGAGGGGAGAGGGCGAGAATGAGGATTGGGGGTGAGGGGAGAGGGCGAGAATGAGGATTGGGGGTGAGGGGAGAGGGCGAGAATGAGGATTGGGGGTGAGGGGAGAGGGCGAGAATGATTATTGGGGTGAGGGGAGAGAGCGAGAATGATTATTGGGGTGAGGGGAGAGGGCGAGAATGATTATTGGGGTGAGGGGAGAGGGCGAGAATGATTATTGGGGTGAGGAGAGAGGGCGAGAATGAGGATTGGGGTGAGGGGAGAGGGCGAGAATTGGGGGTGAGGGGAGAGGGTGAGAATTGGGGGTGAGGGGAGAGGGTGAGGATTGGGGGTGAGGGGAGAGAATGAGGATTGGGGTGAGGGGAGAGAATGAGGATTGGGGTGAGGGGAGAGGGTGAGAATGAGGATTGGGGTGAGGGGAGAGGGTGAGAATGAGGATTGGGGTGAGGGGAGAGGGCGAGAATGAGGATTGGGGGTGAGGGGAGAGGGCGAGAATGAGGATTGGGGGTGAGGGGAGAGGGCGAGAATGAGGATTGGGGGTGAGGGGAGAGGGCGAGAATGATTATTGGGGTGAGGGGAGAGGGCGAGAATGATTATTGGGGTGAGGAGAGAGGGCGAGAATGAGGATTGGGGTGAGGGGAGAGGGCGAGAATTGGGGGTGAGGGGAGAGGGTGAGAATTGGGGGTGAGGGGAGAGGGTGAGGATTGGGGGTGAGGGGAGAGAATGAGGATTGGGGGTGAGGGGAGAGAATGAGGATTGGGGGTGAGGGGAGAGAGTGAGCATTGGGGGTGAGGGGAGAGAATGAGGATTGGGGTGAGGGGAGAGAATGAGGATTGGGGGTGAGGGGAGAGAATGAGGATTGGGGGGTGAGGGGAGAGAATGAGGATTGGGGGTGAGGGGAGAGAATGAGGATTGGGGGTGAGGGGAGGAGAATGAGGATTGGGGGTGAGGGGAGAGAGTGAGGATTGGGGGTGAGGGGAGAGGGTGAGAATGAGGATTGGGGTGAGGGGAGAGAGGGAGAATGAGGATTGGGGTGAGGGGAGAGAATGAGGATTGGGGGTGAGGGGGAGAGAGTGAGGATTGGGGGTGAGGGGGAGAGAGTGAGGATTGGGGGTGAGGGGAGAGAGTGAGGATTGGGGGTGAGGGGAGAGGAGTGAGGATTGGGGGTGAGGGGAGAGGTGAGGATTGGGGGTGAGGGGAGAGAGTGAGGATTGGGGGTGAGGGGAGAGAGTGAGGATTGGGGGTGAGGGGAGAGAGTGAGGATTGGGGGTGAGGGGAGAGAGTGAGGATTGGGGGTGAGGGGAGAGAATGAGGATTGGGGGTGAGGGGAGAGAGTGAGGATTGGGGTGAGGGGAGAGAGTGAGGATTGGGGGTGAGGGGAGAGGGTGAGGATTGGGGTGAGGGGAGAGGGTGAGGATTGGGGGTGAGGGGAGAGGGTGAGAATTGGGGGTGAGGGGAGAGAATGAGGATTGGGGGTGAGGGGAGAGAGAGTGAGGATTGGGGTGAGGGGAGAGGGT
>NC_083587.1:69552279-69564779 GCF_027579695.1 Neoarius graeffei
GGTCACTGATATTTTCGTTACTGTTATATGACATATGTCTTGTTACTGTGTGGAGAATCCAAAGTACCTCCGATTTTGAGGTCTCGGTGGACCCGAAAGTAGACCGAAGATCATTAGGCCTAGGCCTACTTGACGAAGCTGTAACATTATTGCCCTGGAGTCCGGAGGGGCCAGGCATCAACGATGATGTAGATGGCTGGGACGGGGAACAAAACTGTGTGATGCTTTGACTCCGCTGAAGGCTTTTCATGGCAAGTTGGTGTTTGTCCGCTTTGGCATGAGACTCAAGCGCCTTCACACCCAATGTCCCTAACTGTAATATCTTCTTGCATACTTTGCAGCGAGCTTCATATTTACTGCCGGGGACAGCTTGTAACCAGCTGCAAAACTCACCGTTATCGAGCCAAGTTTCGTTGAACACACACTTCCCCATGTTCTTTAAAACTAACGTAGCCTAGCATACACGCCTAACAACCTTGACTTGCTACTGCACGAATTCAGTGGGCAGGTAGCCTAGTGGACAAACTGGGCCATTGCCTACCTGCAGTGAGCAATGGGATTTGTAGTTTTATCACCACGTAGAAAAATACAACCAACTTATGATTAGTTCTACGGCGTTTAATATTTTATTTTCTGCGGACAACGCTTCGCGGGAATGATAATGTAAATTTAAGACTTGACTAATTAAAATTTAAGACCAAGAACAAAAATATGGGTGTTTTAAAGGTCCCATGGCATGAAATTTTCACTTTCTGAGGTTTTTTAACATTAAAATGAGTTCCTCTGACCTTCTTAAGTCACCCCAGTGGCTACAAATTTCATAATGTGTAAACCAAACTATGCCCAACATTTGAGAATGGCGCGTCAAAACGGCACGTTGATAAACTCTTCCCTTTACTACGTCAGCAAGGGAGATGATCCCCACGCCCCCCCTCTGGATTCCCACCCACTGTATGAATTGCCCGCCCAGCTGTAGTGAGGAGACCATAGAGGACACAACAACATGGCATCACCTAAGCGAGCGAAACATGGAAGTTGTGCTGTACATGGATGTGACAACACAGAAAGGAGTCTGTTTTTACTGCCGACGGGAGAGCCCCTGAAGACGCAGTGGCTTAATTTTATTTACTCCAATAATACGCCGTCGAGTCTACCTAAGATGGTGTATGTTTGTCGGAAGCATTTTCCTGAGGAATGTTTCCACAACTTGGGACAGTACAGGGCAGGTTTTGCACATGAACTGTCACTGAAGCCTGGGTCCGTACCAAGCATCCCTGCCGCATCAGCCACAAACACCGAACAAGTAAGTGTAGAACTGTTAAGTCGTTTCGCCGTGTTTTAAAATCGGTGCCATGTTAGCCTTGCAATGGCTACATTAGCTGTGCAGCTAACCGCTTCCTGCAGTTAGCCAGGTACTCTGCGCTACAAAACCAAAAAGCATGCAGCATGCTCTGTTATAATAGCCAATCAAAACAGTTTTTACAAAGACACCCACATTCTTTTTTTTAAGTCACTCGTTCATTTTATTTGTTTGTTTGTTCAGTAAAAACCCAAACATTTGTTGAATTTATTTTATTTCCTCGCATCGCACCTTAATGACGTCAGCGCGCGGTATTTTTCCCTTCGCGGTTTGTTCCTTCTTTCTCGCCATAGTAAGACACCCACATCCGCTTGTTCTGACCCACTGGAGGTAGCGTGACAGTGCTGTTAGCCAATCAGAGGTAACACGTTTACATTCCATGAATATTAATGATAAGACCCGCCCCCACCCTCTACCCTTCCCCGCCTCCTGCTTCTCATTAGCAAAACGACGCACTGGGAAAAGCGCTGAAATGGGGCTTTCTCCCAGGAGGCTATATCTACGTGCCAAGGGTTCATTTCGAGAAAGGCTGCGGATATAACATCCGGAAACCTCCACGAGCCCGTTTAAAGCATCAACAAACCACCATGCCATGGGACCTTTAAAGACTTTGAGGCCTTAAATTTAACTTTTTCAATTTGAGACTTTTTAAGGACCCGCGGGAACCCTGGTATATGGTTGAAATGACAAATAAAAGAACCTTAACCTCATTGGTTCATCGGGGTAATGATGCTGTTCTGAGGTCAGTTCTGTCCCTGACTGAGACTCAGGTGTTCTTCAGAGGTAACAGCAGGAGGAATGGAGTGTGTGAACATGTGAGCAGGTGAGAAATCGACTTGACATGTTCACTGACATTTACATAAACAATAACACGAGTGTGTGAAGCTCCTCAGACCTGTCGAACCCGTCACCTCCCCAACTGCCTCATCCCTCAGGAACGTGTGCATCACTCTGCTCTGTAATCACCAACACGCACACGAGTCTCGATGTTCATCACGCTCAGTTACACACTGATATCATCTTCAGATCAATATTAATTTCACAGAAAATATTTCAAAATAACGACACAATGGAATAAATTCACTACTGTTAGTCAGGTGTGTGTGTGTGTGTGTGTGTGTGTGTGTGTCAGTAAAAAAAAAAAAAAAAAAAAAAAAAAAAGGTGTAAAACTGGAATATCCTCCACTGAGAACATTTCTCATAAGTGATGCTTGAGCAGGGCGAGTATCATCATGCAGGATCTCTCCCACCCGATCCATGGACTTTTCTCGCTCCTCCCATCTGACAGACATTACTGAAGCATCCGTTCTCACACCAGCAGGATCAGGAGGTGTTTCTTCCCGGAGGTGGTGACCACGCTGAACTCCACACCACCACTCTGCCAACATCACTGCACTGTTCAAGACTAACACACCTTCTGTACTCTTCATTTCTTGTACAAAATGGACCACTTTATCCGATAACATTATTGAACATATAAACATCTGTACGTGTGTGTTCAATACTGCTAACTGTATATACAGCACTGTGCAAAAGTCTTCGGCCCCCTATTTTTTTTTTTTTACACATACAAACTTTATCATAGATTTCTATTTTATGACTTCTACATTATCGAGTCACTACAAAAACATTTTAGAGTCCAAACATTCGTCTTTTGTTCCAGCACAAAATTAAATGTTAGTATCTGAGCAGCATATTCAATAAGAGAGCACTTTTCAGATTAAACAATAAGACCGAGTCATTTCCCCCGTCCTATAGACCAACTAATATCTTGAAACACCAAGTTTCAAGATATTATTTGTCACATTTTTCAAGTTCTGCTGCAGGAAACCAACCCGACCTCTTTAGACTGACCTCAGCACCCCATGGCATAAACCCACTGGACCTGTGGTCCAGCTGAGCTAAAAATTAACATTTCTCACATTTCTTACTATCAAAAGACACAGATACATTACTTAAATCAACACATATACCAACTTTCAAGACCATACCACTCACAGTTTTCAAGGTCTGCTCCAGAAACAAAACCTAAGAGAGACCAAGTCTGAAATTGTTTCCATGGAAACATGAACATTTTTAATTTCTCAAAATGTCTTAGTATGAAAAGGCACATCTACATCACCTTGTTAACATTTATACCAAGTTTCAAATCCGTATCATGAATAGTTTTGAATATATGCTCTGGAAATGAACATTGTGCTTAGAAACTAAGTCAAAATCTATTTTTTATGTAAAAATTTGAAAAATACTTTTTTCCAAAAAAAAGAAAAAAAAGGGAAGGGAATAGAACATGTTTTTATTCCATCGAAAAAGTGTCCTGTATGTTTAATAATATCTGTATATTGAAGCTCTCCACTGTCCATCAGTGTATAATCTGTAATGTACAGCGTCACCCTGCTGCAGTACATCTGGCACTTATCTGTAAATAATCCTGTATTTAGCACTTTGGGTTCAATGTGAACTGCATGTTATTGGCTCTGTACCTGTACTCTACACAGTGACAAAGTTGAATCTAATCTAATCTAATATCAGGAGAATGTATCTTATTGGTTAGACTGATTGACAGCTGTGACTCCGCCCTCGTCTCACACACACGGAGCAGGATAATCCAGTTTGGATCAATGTTAATAATGAAGCCTGTTTCAGGTAACCTGGAGATAAATTAGAGCCACACACACACACACACACACACACACTGATAATCAGGTACACAATACATGGTGTCACAACACATCTGTGTTACTGTACCCAGTGACGGACTGGGATAAAAAAACGGCCCTGGCATTTTGCACCTACAAGCGGCCCCGTAGACCGTGGAACGCATTTGAACCAAAAAAAAAAGGGTGTGTGTCATAATTGCAAGAGAGTGTCACGGTCACAGGCAGGCCTATGGTCGATGTTGAAATTAGGTCTGACAATGCCACCACACATGAAGCATTTATACATTAAGCATTTATGGACACGTGCAATGCCATACATTACGCTCAGATTAACCCATCAATCGTGACTTTAGTCCACAACATGCCAGCACAGAACCGTGCAGAATAAAAAAACAAAACAGTGGGCTATACACACAAAGCACATCAGGTAACAGCGGCAGACGTCAGCCCCACGCATTAAACAACTGCATTAAAATCCTGGAAATCAATGCTCAACCCAGCCATAATTAAAAAAAAAAAAAGTGTCTCACCTTGTTCATCCTCCTTTTGCTCATTTTGTTCTTGCTCATCATATCCCTCCTCGCCAGTGTCGCCAACATCAATGCTAGCGCTGCTAGTTGAGGTTGCAGTAGATGAAAAAAACACATCCAGTTTCGCACATTTTTTGCCCCCCGACAGCAGTGCTCTCTTCAATTTTTCCCTCTTTTTCTCCGCTCCCCCCTTGTGTCGTTTAGTGCCTCCTCGATTCATTTTACTAAACTATGGTAAGTATCCGACCTCTACCGTCCGTTTATCTCCTCTTCTACTTTGACCAACATCAACTTGACCACTACCACAATGCTGAAGTAGGCTACAGAATGTTGAATCTTCAACGTTCTATTTCTGTCAGTTTGGTGGTAGGCTAAATGAAATTCCCACAAGGCAGTGCTTTACTTCAGTTGTCGCAAACAAATACAAAATACAGATATATTTGTTTTATTTTAAACTGTGCACATTTTTTACATCGTAGGAAGAAATTTCCCAGCAAAATAAAATAGGCTAATGTAAAACCTGAAACACATCATGGTGCCACCGTCATTGTAATATATGGAGTTGTAAGTGGTATAAATAGCGAACATATCTTCCTTGATATGTCAACAGGGTGGAATTTTTAAGACGACGAAGGCACGTAGTGACCAAGTAGCTGAGGGTGGGCCGCGGCAATGTGGTTGCGGGGCCGCAATGGGCATTGTCGGGGCCGTGGACCCTCTGGCATGTGCCCAAATGCCAGACCGCTCAGTCCGTCACTGACTGTACCCAACTGTTACATCACACTGAACCTGTCTGGAGCAGTGAACACACACACACACACACGCTGCAGTACCTGGGATGTCAGCTGTGGATGGAGGGGGAAAGTACTGTTTATTCACTACCACAATTTCCTGGGAATCAAACCAGCAACCTTTCAGTCCTCAAACCTACATCTTCAACCTTTAGGTTTTGGCTTCCACCCATTACAGCGTTCTGACACTGGAGACTCCTTCCATCCACCCATAACCTATACCACCCTTCCATCAAGGTGGGGTTCACCCTGGGCAGGTCACCAGTCCATCACTGAGACAAACAGCCATCACACTCACACCGTGGGGAAATTTAGAGGAGCCACCGGGCCAAATCCACAAATCTTTAGAGTGTGGGAGAAAACCGGAGCACGCAGAGGGAACATGCAAACTCCACACAGAAACACACCGGCTGGCCATGAGGTTTGAACCCAAAACCTTCTTGCTGTGAGGTGACAATGCACCACCTGCAGACTCCTTACATAAAGAAACTAGTACACACACACACCATACACAAACACACACCACACACACACACACACACAGAGAGCAGTGATTTACACACCACTGAACACCAGAGTCCCAATATAACACACTGCTCATAAACCTGTCAACACACACACAATATATACACACACACACACACACTACACACCATATACACACACACACTACACACCATATACACACACACACTACACACCATATACACACACACTACACACCATATACACACACACTACACACCATATACACACACACTACACACCATATACACACACACTACACACCATACACACACACACTACACACCATATACACACACACACACACTACACACCATATACACACACACTACACACCATATACACACACACTACACACCTGACACCTCCGCTCTGTGTGTGTGTGTGTGGGGGGGGGGGGGGGGGGGGTATCTCCTGTAACGCACCTGATCCAACACTTTCTCTCTCACACACAGACAGACACACTCACTCACACACTCTCTCTCTCTCTCTCACACACCCCGAGTTTGTTCTGATGTCAGCTGAGTGAAAGTTTGAAGCTTTGGATGGATAAAGGTTGAATCGCGCGCAACCATCAAAACCGACCTGTTCCACACTTCCGGCTCAATCTTCCGCTCGAGCTGCAGTGAAGGTCCTCAGGGGGGAGGGGGAGGGGCGCTTCCGATTCAGGAGAAACTTCAAAATAATCCTGTGTCGATGTTCCGGTGCGCACGAGCGTCAGTGCGGTTCACCACTCCGGTTCCGGTCGCGCGCGCACAGAGAGAGAGAGAGAGAGAGAGAGAGACTGCGCGCGCACAGAGAGAGAGAGAGAGAGAGAGAGAGAGAGACTGCGCGCGAGCGAGCGGAGAGTGAGCGCTGACCGGGTTTAATCCCACACACACGCGCGCGCGCACACAGGTGAGGCGGAGACAGGCGCGAGGGTTGCCAGTTTGGACGGAAGTACTCCGGTGTGTTGCCAGATCAGATCCGGCGCCGTGTTGGAGTCCCTGCTGAGGCGGAGCTCGCGCTCCCTCTCATTATTCACAGAGGGGTTTCTGATCGATGCCCACATTCATTCCGCCCGACCTGAATAGAAATAATTTGAAGTTTTGCACCGCGGCTCAGAGAGGACTGAAACTTCATCTGTGCTGTATGGAGAGCATGAGAGCATATTGGGCAATACAGCTGACTTGACTTTTAATCAAACTGATTCTTAAAGTTTGTGTAAAAATGTAAAACTCTGTAACCTACAGAAACACTGACATATTCATTCTTCTGATAAATCTAGAATATCCTACACACAGAGATCATGAAGTATAAAGCAGGTGTGTGTGTGTGTGTGTGTGTGTCCTGATCTCACACAGCTCGTTTGGAGAATGTGATCTGGTGTGTTTTGTGGAGCTGCCTGAGCCCGGTGGGTCTGTAATAAACTCTGGCTGCAGTACTGAAGGGCAGTGGGGCGCTGCAGAGGCTCCTGATGTTTCCTCACAGCCTCAGGATCCATCCTGCAGCCCGGGGGTTTCCTTCAGGTTCTCTGGGTTCCTCCCAAAAACACAACTCTCAGTGAACCGACGACAATAAACTGCCCTGAGGTGTGTGTGTGTGTGTGTGTGTGTGTGTGTGTACACCGACTGAACAAAAACAAACAACTGCTGAACCCCACATGAACACACACTTCACAGGTCAGAGAGCAGACAGAACAATACGGCATGACTACTCTTACACACACACACACACACTCACATCCCAGTGTATTTAATTCTCTCACACAGCGCCGGAGATTGCTACGGGCGACCGAGGCAATTGCCGAGAGTGCAGTGTGCCCAGGGGCGCCAAGGGCGACCAAAACCCCACCAAAAAGGAGGGATGGAGTTATTGAATGGAGATGTTACCAAGTGCATCAGTGGTGTACAGTGTTTTCAACCACTGTGCTGCCGAACTCTAGTACCGCGGAACACTAGTGTGCCGTGAGAGATCACCAAGTGTACCGTGGAAAATGATAGAATGAATAGCCTACTGTCAGATCATCGAGTGAAGAAATCCAAACTCTCGGGGGCGCAAACGAAGGCTACAGGAAGAAACAAATAGAGCCAAGTGGAGACCCTTTTCAGTCACGTGACCTTCGTAAACGCGACCGCCATTTTGGACATGTAGTGGACTTCGGCTCGAATCAGTTTGAATGCGAGGAAGGCGACAAACGAAAAACATAAAAGAAAAAGGAGCGAGATGCAGAAAACACCTTCACTATCCAGCGACGTAGGGCATTTACAGGGCGAGCAGAGGGAGAGGGATTTGCAAAAATTGAGGTTAGCAGGCTTAGAGAACGACGTTTACCTGCTTCCACCAGGATTGTTCACTGACGTACGGAAGTACACGAAGCCCTCGTCTTTACCTGACTTCGGCCCACATGATCTGTATACCTATGTCGTTAAAAACCCATCACCATACACATACACACCAACGTCCGAGGTTCCGGAGCGCGCTCCGGCTTGCTCCAGGAGTGCTCCGGCCGAGGTTACGGAGCGCGCTCCGGCTTGCTCCCCCTCAAATTAAGCAGCGCGCTCCGGAGCAAGCCGGCGCGCGCTGCTTAATTTGAGGGGAACCTCGGCCGGAGCACTCCGGGAGCAAGCCGGAGCGCGCTGCTTAATTTGAGGGGAACCTCGGCCGGAGCACTCTGGGAGTAAGCCGGAGCGCGCTGCTTAATTTGAGGGGGAGCAAGCCGGAGCACGCTGCTTAATTTGAGGGGGAGCAAGCCGGAGCGCGCTCCGGAACCTCGGACGTTGGCTCCGGCAGCTATTTACACTGGATCCGGTGTAAATAGCTGCCAGATCATAATTACAGTAAACTAGTAAATACAGTAAAGGAAAACTTGAGACTGAAAGGTTTTAACAGTCATCCAAATGACTGAACGTAAACATTGCTACAGTAACATACCAGCTACTTGTTGACATTAGCTAGTCAACAATAGCTACTACAGAAGAACAAAGAGGTTACAATGGGTTATTTTAGCCTATTTGGTTACACACTCGCCGCCACAGAATGTTAACAGCAATGTAATGCCTTTTCTGGCTAATTTTATTCGTCTTACCTCCAACAAAGTGGTCACTACACAAGCGTTGGTATGCCGAGGGCTGCCAATCTTTCCTGTTAATGGCCGCTATCCATCTTCTCCGTCGGGATCCGATAAAATGATAACCCTTGCCTTGTTTGTTGATGGTTACTACATCCAGGTGCACAACAATATAGTGGCATGATGGAAGTCTTGCTGAAAGTAAAAACTTTCTTTGCTGCCATTCCTCAATGTTGGCTGTGGTAAACTACTGGTAGTACATGTCCAAAATGGCAGCCGCGTTTGTCGTGACGTCACGTGAAAAGGGTCTATAGAGGTAAGTCTGATCTAATCTCTCATATCAACCATTATAGTGGCAAATTAATATTTTAGATGCCTGAATCAATGTCTGCCTAGCTAACTAGATGCAAACAGCAATAGACGGTGAGGTTTACTTGTGCAAACTGTCAAGAGTCGGCGTAGTATGTATAATAATTTGTCTTTTGTCTCAGATGTAGGATATTTCAGATAAATGAACAGAGTTTTTGCCACTACATACAGGCTACAGCATCTGAGGTTAGCTGTTGTCTGGCCAGTGGTTTGAAGCTTGGGCTAACCATCCAGCTGTGTTGTCAATATCTCCAGTACCTTAATACCATCTCTGCATTTTGCATTTGCCCAGCTTACAATCTTAGGAAATTGTTATCAAAAGTAGATTCACGTTAAAATACTGTAATTATAAAAGGTATGTTTTTCAAGCAACGCAAAACAGCCCACACTTATTTGTGATAGTGATGTTACACTGCTTTATGATGTCAAATTATAGATGCACTCAGGCAATACTTGCAGACAAGAGGACCTGCAGGAACTGCACCTGATTCTGCAGATTCACCTGTCTCTGAATTAAGTAAGTAGCCTACAACTACTATTGCCATCATCATTATCATTACTATTTTTTATTACTATGTTTAACAATTATAAGGTAGTCTACAACTACTCTTGTCTTCATCATTACTATTGTTTTCCTATTATTATATTTAGCAATTATTAGAATATTTAGCAGTAATTATTATTATTATTATTATTATTATTATTATTATTATTATTATTAACCGTGAAATCCTGGTCAGATACCCGATGGGAAAGCAGGATTAACAGTGTGCAGGCTGTGAGATTCCAGGCAGCGAAGGTGAGGGATGCACTTCTTGAGGTCAGGGAGAAAGCCAGTGATGCATTGGTACAAACTGAGGCACAGAGTTTAGCTGAAAAAGTTGGGTCCTACCGGTTCACCATTTGTAGCGTTGTGTGGTATGACATCCAAAATCCAACATGTCAGCAAAGCATTGCAGTCTGTTTCAATACAGCTGGATGTAGCCCTGAATCTCCTGAGGACCACAGAAGCCTCTCTGATTGGCTACAGAAACACTGGGTTTGCTTCTGCACAAATATCTGCAAGAGATCTCTGTGAGGAGATGAATGTGGACACTGTCCTAAAGTAGAAGAGGCTGAGAAGAACCAAAAGTCAGTTTTCTTATGAATCGCCTGATGAGCCTGAGGGACATGCACTAAAGAAATTGGAAATTTCCTTTTTTAACATGATTGTTGATGTGTCAGTTGCATCACTGCAAGAGCGCTTCAAGCTTTTCAGTGATGTTGAGGACAAGTTTAGAGTGTTAGTGAACTTCTCAAAGTTGTCAGAGGAAGACGTCTCAAAGGAGTGTGAAATGCTCAGCAACACTCTGAGCCATGGGGACCATAAGGATGTTGACGGGAGAGAATTGGCCCATGAAATGAAGAATTTCCCAGTGTTGCCAAAACCCAAAATGACAACAATGGAAATTCTAAATTACTTAGAGAACAAACTGCAAGAAATCTTTCCAAACATGTGGGTGGCCTTACGAATTGCTGTTACACTACCTGTGACAGTAGCTTCTGCTGAAAGAAGCTTTTCAAAATTAAAACTGCTGAAGACATACTTAAGGTCAACAATGAGTCAAGAACGTCTGAATGGGCTTGCTCTGATGAGCATCAACCAAGAGATCTCAAGAGAAATATCATTTGATGATATTATCAAGGAATTTGCCATTAGGAAGACCAGAGGAGTCCCATTGTAATGTTACTTCAATAACAAAGTACCCATAATAGCACTTTTGTTTGAAAATACAGCCCATTGATGTCCTAACAGGGTGCTTAAGTTTGCACAATTTAGAATTGTATAATTTTTTATTCATTTAATTTGTTAATTCTTCAGAGATGACTTAACTTTTAATAGCAAAAAAGAAACTAAAAATAATTTCTTGTTTATTGTCCATGCACTACATTTTGAACAGGGTGCGGAAGAGTTTTTGCCCATTATATGGAGATATGTATTGAATTTGTGTGGTCATTTTACTTTGTGACACTTTATGTGAATAATGATAACAATAATAACAATAATGAAAAAGATAAAAATGACTTCTTGTTTATTGTCCATGCACCGTACATTGTTTAATAGTAATAGAATAGAGTGATTAGATTAAAGTGTTATTTAGATGTTATTAGAGGGGTTTTTTCTTGGGGGGGGGCGCCAAAACTCAGTCTCGCCTAGGGCAGCCAAAGACCTAGAGCCGGCCCTGCTCTCACATACACAACATTGAAACAACCACAAAGTTCAAACGCTTCTGTTCTGTGGTTTTAACATAAAAACAGTGTGTGTGTGTGTGAGAGAGTGTGTTGTGTTGTCTGTGTGTGTGTTGTGGGGCGGAGCTGAGGGGAATGCGGGGAAAAGGTGTACCTGTGTCGTGAAACCTGAATTTCCAGATTTTTAAGACAGAACAAGTGAAAAAACAACACACACACTCTGCAGGGAAGAAGAGAGAAACACAAGAGTGAGAACAAAGCGCACATGGTTAAATTGTGTGTGTGTGTGTGTGTGTGTGTGTGTGTGTGTGTGTGTGTGTGTGTGTGTGTGTCCAACCATCTGCTTAATTTCACTTGCAAACGCTGTGTGTGTGATTGCGCGCGTGAGAGTGTGGTGTGTGTGTGTGTGTGTGTGAGAGAGAGAGAGAGAGAGAGAGAGAGAGAGTGATGTGGTGTGTGAGAGAGAGAGAGTGTGAGAGAGTGTGTGGTGTGTGTGTGAGAGAGAGTGTGTGGTGTGTGTGTGTGAGAGAGTGTGTGGTGTGTGACAGAGAGAGAGAGAGAGAGAGAGTGTGTGTGAGAGAGTGTGTGGTGTGAGAGAGAGTGTGTGGTGTGTGAGAGAGAGTGTGTGTGGTGTGTGAGAGAGTGAGTGTGTGGTGTGTGAGAGAGAGAGCGCGTGTGGTGTGAGAGAGAGAGAGAGAGAGAGAGAGAGAGATGTGGTGTGTGAGAGAGTGAGAGAGAGAGAGTGTGTGGTGTGTGAGAGAGTGTGTGAGAGTGTGTGGTGTGTGAGAGAGAGAGCGTGTGGTGTGAGAGAGAGAGAGAGAGAGAGAGAGAGAGAGAGAGAGAGAGAGAGTGATGTGGTGTGTGAGAGAGAGAGTGTGATGTGGTGTGTGAGAGAGAGTGTGAGAGAGTGAGTGTGTGGTGTGTGAGAGAGAGTGTGAGAGAGAGAGTGTGTGGTGTGTGTGAGAGAGTGAGTGTGTGGTGTGTGTG